>NC_143033.1:25916250-26090000 GCF_057628025.1 Oncorhynchus mykiss | reverse complement strand
GGCTGATATTTCTTCTGCGCGGCAGTCCAGGGGGAGCTGCTCGCACATGCACGCACGCAGCTTAGAGGGAACATTGATTGTAACAATAGCTGTTTAAACTATTTTGTGTGCATGACCCATTGAAATGTTCTGTTTGGCCAGATTTTCCCACTCTCATCGTTTTTTTTATCAAATCAAATTGTTCATCATTCCACTCAATTGCAAAGCACCGCATTGGTTTCAAGAGCCGAGGTTCCCTGCTGCATCAAACTAATCTTGCTTTGCCTGCGATTCAAAAATGGTTCTAAATGACTGCTCAGACTAATCTAGGAATGTTTGCGAGAGGTCGAGGAGAATGCACAACGAGCTCAATCTAACACTGCAGTAATGACTGCAACAATAGGTCATGTTGATCTGCCTCATAATATACATCAATAGCAGAAAATCACAAAGGTCAAGGCCGCAAGAACATAAACACACATGCACACACACACACACACACACACACACACACACACACACACTTATAAAAACAAGACAACCCTTTCCTCTCTCTTACACTTACTTTCTTTGCCAGTCCCCTCTCTCTTGTTTCTTTTCACTCTCCACCTCCCTCTCTCTCTTTCACCCTCTCCACCTCCCTCTCTCCTCCCCATCTCTCTTTCACCCTCTCCACCTCCCTCTCTCCTCCCCATCTCTCTTTCACCCTCTCCACCTCCTTCTCTCCTCCCCATCTCTATTTCACCCTCTCCACCTCCCTCTCTCCTCCCTATCTCTCTTTCACCCTCTCCACCTCCCTCTCTCCTCCCCCATCTCTCTTTCACCCTCTCCACCTCCCTCTCTCCTCCCCCATCTCTCTTTCACCCTCTCCATCGATGCACTCCATCTCTATCATAACAGCTGACTTGAAACAATGGAAATGTTACCTTCATCCATCAACCAAGCAGAATTTCCACCTGCCCCTCTCCTCACTCTCCCTTTCTCTGCCTCTCCCCACCTCTCCCCCCCTCCCTTCCCAGGCATTTGGGCCATTAGTGCAACACAGTGCTGCTCCCCATGTAGGGAGAGAGGTCATGGCTCTGCCTTGGTTGGCTGGCCAGTCAAATCACAGCTTACTTCTTCTGCCACTCCCCCTCCTCTTTCACCTTTACTCCACTTCCCTCCCTGACTCCCCTGGACCCGTCTACAGTGATGAGGGCTCCCAGATATAGATAGCAGGCTTCTGTTTGGTTGGAACCACAGCTCCAATACTGGACAGTGAAAAGAATAGGACAGACCAGATGCTGGACCATAAGGAGTCTGATAGATAGACTGATCCTGCTTCTGAGAATACACTGTAAGTAATGGCCTCACAACCCCCAACCCCCCAGACTCATGTGCCTTCAAAGAGCTTGGGAATAAACACATAATTGCCAGTTTTTTGTTGTTGTTGGAGAGAAGGGCAGTCAGTCAGTGTTTTGTGGTTCCAATTGCTAGCAGCTCCTTATTACTTCCTGCTCTGGTTGTGGAAGCAGTTACAGTTAGAAGCCTCCAGCTCTGTGCTTCCTTCAGCCCCAGCTGGGGTTGCTCCACACCACACCCCCTGTCACCCCCTGTCCTCCTGTCCATTTCGCCTCCACCTCTCCCTCCAGCCTATGAGCAGTAGCAGAGGTACCACTCCCCTCTCTCCTCTATTGCCCATCTCAGCCTGCCCAGCCCCTTTCTAAGGCCTCGGGAGAATAAGTGCTGCGACAGGCCACTGAGGCCAGTAACACCCTTGTACATGTGTGAAATAGGACAGATATAAGCACCCACCAAATGATGATTATTAACACTAGCATATAAACCCAATCAAAGGCACCAAGCTCTGCCTTCCACAGCACCCTGCGGGGAGCTGACATTTACTTCCCCAGCCCAGCAGCCCAGCCCCACCCTGAGATCCGGATGAAGCCTGATGTCTGTAGACCCCTGCAATGCTTTTCTACCTCCTTCCTCCTGGTTTAGAAAAAGCAGAGTCTCTCACAAAAGCAAGAGAAAGAGAGTGAGAGAGAGAGAAACTCCATGTCCTGGCTGTAGTTGTGTTAAGCTAGCAGCTAGCTGCCCAGAGTTTCTGATTACAGTGCTCCCACCAAGTCAACTTACAGCCATAAGTTAGAGCCGTAAAGCACACCTGTTGTAGTAAGATAAGTCATCGTTTTAAATGTGGGGAGTGAGAGTACTGGAGGCGTTGTAGGTGTTTACACACAGATCCTTCTTAAAGCTACTTTTCACATTCATGGTTGTGCAGTTTGCTTGCTCCACAACACTCCTTATCCCTGCTATTGATGCGAGATGAGGACACTTCTCTTCACCCTCAGAGCTGGTGTCTCTACCCTAGTGTAGTATCTCTGAATGCACATCCAGCAGCACGTACAGTACTGGGCTCAAATCGGGTGTTCACTCCAGTTAGAGACAGCATGTTCGACATCCTTGGATCTCCAGATAGCGCATGTGATCACAAAGAGAATAGGAAGTGTTGTGCTTAATACTAAAGTGAAGAGGGTTACCAAGAGCAGAGTGGCTGGTGCTGTTGCCTGTGTGGGGAGGTGGGGGGAAGACAAGGCAGCCAGATAGGTTTATTCAGAGTGATGGAGACCGGTAGCCAGCTCATCCATCAAACAGTGTGAATTCTCAGAAGGCTGAGTACAAAGAAGCTCAGCCAGACTAATTAATCAGTTGGTCTAACTGATTGTTAATTAAGCCGGCAATTATGCCTGAGCAGCAAACCTCACGCTTGGGGTAAGGGAGAGGAGAGAGAGAAGCACACATTTTCTTAGGGAAGGCAAGAGTTCACACACTGGGCAACAGCCTGCCTTAGGGTCTATTCTCATTGACAAGAATTAAAGAGAATTTCGAGAGATTCTTGAGAGGTATCGATTCACGAGAGACATTACTGTAATGTAAACTTGCGTATTTCTCACATCTCGAACGCTAACTCCGGAGGTCGTCCACAACTAACTTTTAATAATTTCCTCGTTTTCCAGAAATCCTGGTTGGAGGATTCCAGAATGTCTGTTTATTCCCTTCTCATTCCGGGAATCCTCTAACTGGGATTTTGAGAAAACCAGTGAATTTATTGAAAGTTCCCAAAATTGTGCAACCCTACGTGCAAAACTTGCCCACCAGTTGCCCCACTCAGAGCAGGGCAGTGTAAACAGAATTGTCTCTTTGAGTCCCACATTCACACAGTAAAAATACTAATAGCAGAGCAATGTTTTTGAAACAGCTGAAATGTAAAAACATTTTCATTATATTTGTGACTTGTTTTATTGAGTTTTCACCTGAAATTGAGGTAACAGCCTGTTACATTTTGAAATTGTCACTGTATCTTTAAAAAAAGGGAAAGCTCAACAGTGTTGAGCCACCATCTAGGCAAGAAGCATCAACTCAGCAGGGGAATTATCAATGTTTTCAGTCGCAATTTTGTGTTTAGCTCATACAGTGGTGGAAAAAGTACCCAATTGTCATACTTGAATAAAAGTAAAGATACATTAAAAGAAGTAAAAGTGAAAGTCACCCAGTAAAATATTACTTGAGTAAAAGTCTAAAAGTATTTGGTTTAAAATACTTAAGTATCAAAAGTAAAAGTGTAAACCATTTCAAATTCCTTGAGCAAATTATTAGCTATCTGTAAATTTTAATATTAAGCAAACCATATGGCACCATTTTCTTGTTTTTTAAATTTACAGATAGCTAGGGGCACGCTCCAACACTCAAACATAATTTACAAGTAACCAGTACTTTTGGGTCCCAGGGAAAATGAATGGTGTAAAAAGTACAACATTTTCTTCAGGAATGTAGTGAAGTAATAGTAAAATTAGTCAAAAATATAAATAGTAGAGTAAAGTACAGATACCCCCAAAAACTA
Organism: Oncorhynchus mykiss; assembly: GCF_057628025.1. Lineage (NCBI taxonomy): Eukaryota > Metazoa > Chordata > Actinopteri > Salmoniformes > Salmonidae > Oncorhynchus > Oncorhynchus mykiss. The sequence continues at coordinate 26,086,135 of NC_143033.1, read as the reverse complement.
CTTCAGTAGTACTTTCAAGTATTTTTACTTACTTTACACCACTGATTTCCTAATGATGGCATGATATTAATATAAAACCAGATGTTTTACACTTATTTATAGTGAAACATCAATTCTGGTCTTCATTTTGACAGTTCGTTGCCAGAGTAATATGTTATGGTCTTTTAGTAGTAAGCCTAGCTCTTCTTGCCCCTAGCGGTTCAACTCTACCATTGAAATCGTGATGTTGATCCTCTACGTCATCTCAAGGGAGGGGTTCGGTATGTAAAATTTACTATAAAAGCAGGTGACACCTCACCTTATTTGGCAATAGTCTTGGCAAGGGGAGTGTTTCAATATATTTTGCATGACGCTTCCTTGACTCAACTTCTGACGTTACACAAAATTCAAAATGCCTTAAGGCACATTTCGGCATATGACCAAATTCAACGTTTTTGCTAACGATTTCATACACATCTATGAGCTTTTACGAAGAAAAAAACATGTAGGCTATGAGGACTATACGTTTATATTCGTAGCTACATCCATCGTAATGAGCAATAGATGACAACGGTGATCATGTCAAATCCTTGTGTTTTCTTCCCCAAATCATTAGTGAAGACCAGTTCCCTAAGACAATTGGCTCATAGTTCAATATTTGTGAGTTCTAATCCCACATGAGGCAGGTATCTTTTTATTTTTGATCCTTCATTTTCAATATTAATACCGTGCCCACACACTTTGAGAGGTGTCACCATGGTAGTAGTTGTATATTTTATACAGTACCCCAGACCAATCTGTGAGTTAATTTGACCATTAATGGTAAGTGCTGCAATGCGGGTTGGATTGAATTACAGCTCCGAATCTTCATTTTCAAGATGATGATTGCACTTTTCTTCAAAACACAATACCGCAATAAATGAGTCCACATTACAAATATTTTTTTTGCGCCCCGTGAGGGATTTGAACTTAAACCACAGGAACTCAACACCTTACCACTGTGAGCCAACTGTCCAGAGCCACATATGCTTGCAATGCATATATGTTTATTATCAGAGTGTGCCATTGGATTTCTGTTAAGTATGCTTCAGTGAGAAAGTGTTGGGTTCAGGTCCAACTACATTTACCCACCCCCAAAATGAATATTGTTGAGCAATTAGTTTGCAAACTTACTGGCTAGTTGGTGGCTGTACTGTGATACTGGTATTTACGCTACATTTGGAACTGCAAAGCAAGAATGTTAAGTTGCCAGCCACAACGAAAGGTAAAGATGTAAATAGTACTGTAAATTGTACTGTAAATTGAAAGCTTTATGCACATATTATGTCAATTGAAATCTCTTTGTGCTGCCTCTCCCTGAATGTTTGTCAATGAGAATAGCCCCTTAGAGAATAAACCCAGTGTTCCAGTCAAACACAGTCCAACGGAAGGCTTAGCCTAGGCTAACACACACAAGGGTTTCCTTCCTCAGGGCCCACACTGTTTACTTAAAGGTACCTTAATTAAGTGTTGTTGAATATAGCAGATAATTGCACTCTTAATCTTAATGGCAAACTAATGACTCTTTACAACGTCCTTTCTCCTTCCTGAAGTGCATGGCATGATGGAGTGGTGGATCCATCATGTGCTGCTGCTTCCAGTGAGGAGAAAGGAGGAGGAGGAGGATTCACATCTCCCCCTCCCTTTAGTTTTTATTTAACCTTTATTTAACTAGGAAAGTCAGTTAAGAACAAATTCTTATTTACAATGATCGACTACCAAAAGGCAAAAGGCCTCTTGCAGGGATGGGGGCTGGGATAAAAAAATATTTAAAAAATAGAACAAAACACACATCAGCCCAAGAGAGAAATCACAACACTACATAAAGCGAGACCTAAGACAACAACATAGCATGGCAACAACACAAGACAACAAAGCATGGCAACAACACCACATTACAACAACATGGTAGCAACACAACATGGCAGCAGCACAACATGGTAGCAGCACAAAACATGGTACAAACATTTTTGGGCACAGACAACAGCACAAAGGGCAAGAAGGTAGAGACAACAATACATCACACAAAGCAGCCACAACTGTCAGTAAAATTGTCCATGATTGAGTCTTTGAATGAAGAGATGGAGATAAAACTGTCCCCTACACAAACAGAAGGGAGAAGCCAGGATAATAAGGAAGGAGAGACATTCCAATGTGAACAGGATGATGTGCAGAGAGAAAGAGAGAGAGAGAAAGAGAAGCCAGGCTATGTGCACACTGTCTACAAAATGAGGTGGAAACTGAGCTGCACTTCCTAACCTCCTGCAAAATGTATGACCATATTAGAGACACATATTTCACTCAGATTACACAGATCCACAAAGAATTAGAAAAACCCGATTTTGATAAACAACCCATATCTACTGGGTGAAATACCACAGTGTGCCATCACAGCAACAAGATTTGTGACCTGTTGCCACAAGAAAAGGGCAACCAGTGAAGAATAAACACCATTGTAAATACAACCTGTATTTATGTTAATGTTCCATTTGCACATCATTACATTACTGTATATAGACATAATATGACATTTGTAATGTCTTTATTCTTTTGTAACTTTTTTTAATTTTTTTTTAATTTGACCCCTTTTTCTCCCCCTTTTTCATGGTATCCAATTGTTGTAGTAGCTACTATCTTGTCTCATCGCTACAACTCCCGTACGGGCTCGGGAGAGACGAAGGTTGAAAGTCATGCGTCCTCCGATACACAACCCAACCAAGCCGCACTGCTTCTTAACACAGCACGCATCCAACCCGGAAGCCAGCCGCACCAATGCGCCGGAGGAAACACCGTGCACCTGGCCACCTTGGTTAGCGCACACTGCGCCCAGCCCGCCACAGGAGTCGCTGGTGCGCGATGAGACAAGGATATCACTACCGACCAAGCCCTCCCTAACCCGGGCGACGCTAGGCCAATTGTGCGTCGCCCCACGGACCTCCCGGTCGCGGCCGGTTACGACAGAGCCTGGGCGCGAACCCAGTACAGCGCCCTTAACCACTGCGCCACCCGGGAGGCCCTATTCTTTTGTAACTTCTATGAGTGTAATGTTTACTGTTCTTTTTATTGTTTATTTCACTTTTGTATATTATCTACTTCACTTGCTTTGGCAATGTTAACATATGTTTCTCATGCCAATAAAGCCCCTTGAATTGAATTGAGTTGAAATTGAAAGGGCAGAGGGTTGTCAGAGGACAGACGAGTGTCCCCCAGCCACATTAAAATTCACACGGGCACAAATAACCTGAGGGCCCAGCAGGAAAGGGTGGCAACATAACTCAAGGGAGTAATTGAAAAAGCTTCTTCCACCTTCCCCAACGCACAAGTGGTTATCTCCAACCTGCTAACATGAAAATACTTTCACCTTGCTACCATAAAGCTAGACTGTGCCACCTCAAAACCGAATGTCTACCTGGCCCACCACTCCACCCTGGACTTGAACAGCTTTTATGACCAGGTCCACCTCTACAAGGCAGCAATCCCAACTTTTGCCAGGACCCTGAAGGACGTCACCCTCAACCGTAGCCCCAGCACCTCACACAGGACGAACAGAGCAACGGACACCCCGCCCAGACCAGCGAGACACCCTCCTGAAGGACTTGCACCGATAGAACCCACGCAAAGAGGACCTACACCCAGACTACAGCTAAGACCACACCAAGCAAACCTTGGCCACACCCTATATAGGCCCCCCCATATCAGACCAATGCTCCTTCTGCCCACCCCATGCCCCCCGCCCCTGCGGCAAGGACCTCAACATGACAGCAAGACATATGCCCAGGCCGTGAGCAGAGCAACAGGCCCAACCCCCGCTATTACACCCGTCCAAGCCCCATCCTCCGGCCTATATCAGATGCTCAACATGCTCTGCTCACAGATACTGTGATGGTCCGGGCCTAAACCACACAAAAACAACACTGGACACTATGGAACACAAAGCTTTTACTTTCTCATCCTGAAATATACAAGGTCTGAGGTCATCTGCCTTTGGCCTAAAGAGCAGGAACCCAGACTCAGGGAGTTTGCTAATTTGGTATAGAGCAGACCTAACCCACTCTATAAAATGTGTCAAAACAGGAACATTTTACATCTGACTAGAAATGAATAAGAAAATGATCTCAACAGATAAAATGTGCTACCTATATCCCCCCAATAGAATCCCCATACTTTAACGATGACAGCTTCTCCATCATAGAAGGGGAGATCAACAATTTCCAGGCTCAGGGACATGCACTAGTCTGTGGCAACCTAAATGACAGAACTGGACAAGTACCCAACACCCTCAGCACACAGGGGGACAAACCCTACCTGGAGGTGACAGCATTCCCTCCCCCATATGCCCAGTAGTACTGTAGACTACTTTTTCACTAACCTTAACCCAGAGTCTCTTAGAGTGTTCACAGTCAGTCCACTGACACCCCTATCAGATCACAGCAAAATCACACTCTACTTGAACAGAGCTATGCTCAATCACAAGGCATCAAAGCCAAAGGAACTGAATAGTATTAAGAAATATTATATATGGAAGGAAAATAGTGCGGAAATCTACCAAAAGACAAATAGGCAACAACAAATTCAATCCCTTCTAGACACTTTCCCAGACAAAAGGTTTCACTGTAATAGTAAAGGAGTAAACTTGCCAGTAGAAAACCTAAACAGTATATCTGACCTCTCAGCTTCCTTATCAAATCAAAAAATGTCAAGCAAACAACTTAAGAAAATTAACAACAACAACGAAAGAAGGAACAGCACATCAGAAATCAATGTAATTGAATAATCCATAGAATATAACCACTTCTGGGAAAATTTCAAAACTCTAAACAAACAACAACACAAAGAATTGTCCATCCAAAACGGAGATGTATGGATAAACCACTTCTCCAATCTTTTTGACTGTATAACAAAGAACAAACAGCAAAAACATGATCAAAATCTTAGAATCAACTATTAAAGACTACCAGAACCCACTGGATTCTCCAATTACATTGAATGAACTACAGAACAAAATACAAACCCTCCAACCCCAAAAGGCCTCTGGGGTTGATGGCATCCTAAATTAAATGATAAAATATACAGACCACACATTCCAATTGGCTATACTTAAATTCTTTAACATCATCCTCAGCTCTGGCATCTTCCCCAATATTTATAAACAAGGACTAATCACCCCAATCCCCAAAAGTGGAGACACATTTGACGCCAATAACTACCGGGGGATATGCAACCTTGGGAAAATCCTCTGCATTATCATTAACAGCAGACTCGCAGCAAAAACAGTGTACTGAGCAAATGCCAAATTGGCTTTATACCAAACTACCATACAACAGACCACATTCACCCCCAAATATATATATCTATATATTTTCTACCCAATTTTGTGGTATCCAATTGGTAGTTACTTACAGTCTTGTCTCATCGCTGCAACTCCCGTATGGACTCAGGGGAGGCGAAGGTCGAGAGCTGTGCGTCCTCCGAAACACGACCCAACCAAGCTGCACTGCTTCTTGACACAATGCCCACTTAAGCCGGAAGCTAGCCACACCAATGTGTCGGAGAAAACACCATACACCTGGTGACTGTGTCAGCATGCACTGCGCACGGCCTGCCACAGGAGTCGCTAGTGCGCGATGGGACAAGGACATCCCTGCCAGCCAAACCCACCCCTAACCTGGACGACGCTGGGCTAATTGTGTGCTGCCCCGTGGGTCTCCTGGTCACGGCCGGCTACGACAGAGCCTGGAATCGAACCCAGAATCTCTAGTGGCACAGCTAGCACTGCGATGCAGTGCCTTAGATCACTGCGCCACTCAGGATGCTCTGCACACCCTAATTGACAAACAAACAAACCAAAACAAAGGCAAAGTCTTCTCATGCTTTGTTGATTTCAAAAACGCTTTCAATTTTGCATGAGGGTCTGCTATGAAAATGAATGGAAAGTTGTGTTTGGGGAAAACATACGACATGCGCGGGCACTAGAACGGTCTGCAGCACCCGGCCTCACCCTACTAGAATCTGAAGTCAACTGTTTACTGTTCGCTGATGATCCAGTACTTCTGTTCCCAACCAAGGAGGGCCTGCAGCAGAACCTAGATCTTCTGCACAGATTCATTTACTGGGCCCTGACAGTAAATCTCAGTAAGACAAAAATAATGGTGTTCCAAAAAAGGTCCAGTTGCCAGGACCACGAATACAAATTCCATCTAGACACTGTTGCCCTAGAGCACACAAAAAACTATACATACCTCGCCACAGGTAACTTCCACAAAGTTGTGAACAATCTGAGAGACAAGGCAAGAAGGGCCTTCAATACCATGAAAAGGAACATAAAATTTGACATACCAATTAGTTTCTGGATAAATATACTTGAATCAGTTATAGAACCCATTGCCCTTTATGGTTGTGAGGTCTGGGGTCCGCACACCAACCAAGAATTCACTACATGGGACTCTGCATGCAGAATTCCGGAAAAATATCCTCTGTGTACAACATAAACACCAAATAATGCATGCAAAGCAGAATTAGGCCAATACCCGCTAATTATCAACATCTAGAAAATAGCTGTTAAATTCTACAACCACCTAAAAGGAAGCGATTCCCAAACATTCCATAACAAAGCCACCACCTACAGAGAAATGAACCTGGAGAAGAGTCCCCTAAGCAAGCTGGTCCAGCTCAAGGACAGCAACACAATTAGACCCAACTAAATCATGAGAAAACAAAAAGATAATTACTTGACACAATGGAAAAAATTAACCAATAACATAATATGACATTTGAAATGTCTTTATTCTTTTGGAAGTGTATGTGTGAGTGTAATGTTTACTGTTCATTTGTATTGTTTGTTTCACTTTTGTTTATTATCTACTTCACTTGCTTTGGCAATGTTAACATATGTTTCCCATGCCAATAAAGCCAATAAATTGAATTGAATTGAGACTAGACTGAGTGAGAGCGATAGAGAGCGAGAGAGAGACGACAGTGAGAGAGAGAGAGAGAGAGAGAGAGAGAGAGAGAGAGAGAGAGAGAGAGAGAGAGAGAGAGAGAGAGAGGGGCCAGTCTTCTACAGTACACAGGCCATTACCCAGCTGCCAGAGCTGCTATAGAGAGGAGGGTGAGTAATGTACACTGAATCACCCCATGGATAATATACAGTGTATAGAGGGCAGGGGAAGCCTCACTAGAACCATGGAGTGCTTTAGTATAAAGATAAAGGGGCTGTTTAAGCCTCCAACTGTATCAACTGTACAGAAAATAATTAATATTATTTACATTAACTTGATGCTGATTCATTCATGAACAGTGGTTTCCTGTGTTTTTTGCACCTCGCTAGATAGCTCAGGAGTGTGCATACCCTGTGATGTGTGTCAGAAGCCTTAAGGATTGAGAACAAAAACACAAAAACACATATGGACAAATATGTGCATTACAAATTCTTCACGAGAAGCCATACAGGGAGCCTGTTTCCTACATGTGTGTTTAGACCCATTCCTAAAGGCCTGCCTGTTGTTGTTAGTTCAGCTACACTGGGCATCACGTCGATCTCCACTACGTGTGCAGTTCTTCCAGCTATCTCTAAGGCTGGGCTCTGTTCCTAGCCCTGGCTGCCTAACACACACTAGGGCTGGGCAGTATACAATATTTTATGATATACTAGTACTGATGCGCGGACCGGTTTGGGTTTTTACTTTACCTTCTATAACGGTATTTGAATGTTTGGTTTGTTAAATGTGATACGGCGTGTGTAACGTTCATTTTTATAGTTTACTTGAGTCATCTCTCTCCGTGCCACTTTCCACAGACTTAGCCCCGCCCCCTGTCACTCAAGGAGCGCATGTGATGTTCCTCAACCACGAGACACTTGCATTCCGTCTGCATGGTCAATGCAGCACATTCAACCATTTTGATGAATAACGATGCTGTTTTCACCTTTGCTTCTTAATATAAATCCACTAGAGTTCTATAATTACACTATTAGTTTGTGTTTCATACATCTGCAAACAGCTAGTTTGTATTTTCTTAGCAAGTTGTTCCTAAATCTTGTTTGCCACTAATGCTAATTGCTAATTCTAATCGCTAGCTAATAAAGGTACTGAGTCCAAGGCTGATAATAACAGCCTGATAATACCAGTTATGGTGTAGACCCTGTTCCTACCCTGTCACAATAACTCCATTGCATTTTCATTCGTTGTCATGTCAAACAACACTGTAAACACACGCCCGGTATTGTATTCTTTATTTAACCTTTATTTAACTAGGCAAGTCAGTTAAGAACAAATTCTTATTTTCAATGACGGCCTAGGAACAGTGGGTTAACTTCCTGTTCAGGGGCAGAACTTGTATTCTGTCAGCTCGAGGGTTTGAACTTGCAACGCTCTAACCACTAGGCTACCCTGCCGCCCCATAGAATTATAGAGTATAGAATTAGAATAATCATTATATATCTTAAATAAAGGTAAAAATAAATATCCATGATGCCAACAGTTCACCCAAGTGCTTTACTGTAAATCACAATTAAAATCGCAATTTCAACATTTGGTTAAAAATAAGGCCTATAAGCCCTCCAGAGCGGTGCAGCGGTCTAAGGAACTGCTAAGGTGCCACTACAGATTGGCCGGAGGATTTCCTTGACTCATTGCGCTCTAGCAACTCCTTGTGGTGGGACGGGCGCTTGCAAGCTGATGCCGATTGTCAGTTGGATGGTGTTTCCTCCGACACATTGGTATGGCTGGTTTCTGGATTACGCGAGCAGTGTGTTAAGAAGCAGCTCAGTTTAGCAGGTCATGTTTCAGAGGACGCATGACTCTCGACCTTCGCCTCTCCCAAGTCCGTTGGGGAGTTGCAGCGATGACATAAGGTCTATAAGTGTGGAAATGATCTCAAATGAGTGCTGAAAATAACTTTTAGTTGAATTGGACAGTATAAAACAATCAGAATGGAGAAAGACCCATTGAAATCACTTAGAATGTATGTGTTGCCACACACTACTGTATGTGTTGCCACGCTTTTACTCAAAAGCAAATGTTAAACTTTTATTATTAAAAAACAAAATACTGTCATATCGCCATGATATGATATTTTGGCCATATCGCCCAGCCCTAACACACACACACACACACACACACAAACACACACACGCACACACACTTCAGCACGCACTCGTACACATGCACACACACACACACACACACACACACACACACACACACTCTTTTTTTCATCGATCTCACAGTAATTGCCTCTAAAACACTGGTATACCATGGTGCTTCCGCTATTGATGCAATATGGGCGTCCTGGGATTTCCAAACATATCCCAATCAAAGCATGGAGTTATACCCAGCATATAGAGATCTACCCACCGTATGGAGATCTACCCACCGTGTGGAGATCTACCCACCGTGTGGAGATCTACCCACCGTATGGAGATCTACCCACCGTATGGAGATCTACCCACCGTGTGGAGATCTACCCACCGTGTGGAGATCTACCCACCGTATGGAGATCTACCCACCGTGTGGAGATCTACCCACCGTGTGGAGATCTACCCACCGTGTGGAGATCTACCCACCATGTGGAGATCTACCCACCATATAGAGATCTACCCACCGTGTGGAGATCTACCCACCGTGTGGAGATCTACCCACCATGTGGAGATCTACCCACCATATAGAGATCTACCCACCGTATGGAGATCTACCCACCGTGTGGAGATCTACCCACCGTATAGAGATCTACCCACCGTGTGGAGATCTACCCACCGTATGGAGATCTACCCACCGTGTGGAGATCTACCCACCGTGTGGAGATCTACCCACCATGTGGAGATCTACCCAGCATATAGAGATCTACCCACCGTATGGAGATCTACCCACCGTGTGGAGATCTACCCACCGTGTGGAGATCTACCCAGCATATAGAGATCTACCCACCGTATGGAGATCTACCCACCGTGTGGAGATCTACCCACCGTGTGGAGATCTACCCACCGCGTGGAGATCTACCCACCGTGTGGAGATCTACCCACCGTGTGGAGATCTACCCACCATGTGGAGATCTACCCACCGTGTGGAGATCTACCCACCATGTGGAGATCTACCCAGCATATAGAGATCTACCCACCGTATGGAGATCTACCCACCGTGTGGAGATCTACCCACCGTATGGAGATCTACCCACCATGTGGAGATCTACCCACCGTGTGGAGATCTACCCACCGTGTGGAGATCTACCCACCGTATGGAGATCTACCCACCGTGTGGAGATCTACCCACCGTGTGGAGATCTACCCACCATGTGGAGATCTACCCACCGTGTGGAGATCTACCCACCGTATGGAGATCTACCCACCGTGTGGAGATCTACCCACCATGTGGAGATCTACCCACCGTGTGCAGATCTACCCACCATGTGGAGATCTACCCACCGTGTGGAGATCTACCCACCGTATGGAGATCTACCCACCGTATGGAGATCTACCCACCGTATGGAGATCTACCCACCGTGTGGAGATCTACCCACCGTGTGGAGATCTACCCACCGTATGGAGATCTACCCACCGTATGGAGATCTACCCACCGTGTGGAGATCTACCCACCATGTGGAGATCTACCCACCATGTGGAGATCTACCCACCATATAGAGATCTACCCACCGTGTGGAGATCTACCCACCGTGTGGAGATCTACCCACCGTGTGGAGATCTACCCACCGTGTGGAGATCTACCCACCATATAGAGATCTACCCACCGTATGGAGATCTACCCACCGTGTGGAGATCTACCCACCGTGTGGAGATCTACCCACCGTGTGGAGATCTACCCACCATGTGGAGATCTACCCACCATGTGGAGATCTACCCACCATATAGAGATCTACCCACCGTATGGAGATCTACCCACCGTATGGAGATCTACCCACCGTGTGGAGATCTACCCACCATGTGGAGATCTACCCACCATGTGGAGATCTACCCACCATATAGAGATCTACCCACCGTGTGGAGATCTACCCACCGTGTGGAGATCTACCCACCGTGTGGAGATCTACCCACCGTGTGGAGATCTACCCACCGTGTGGAGATCTACCCACCATGTGGAGATCTACCCACCGTGTGGAGATCTACCCACCGTGTGGAGATCTACCCACAGTGTGGAGATCTACCCACCATGTGGAGATCTACCCACCGTATGGAGATCTACCCAGCGTATGGAGATCTACCCAGCGTATGGCGATCTACCCAACGTATGGAGATCTGCCCACCATGTGGAGATCTACCCACCGTATGGAGATCTACCCACCGTGTGGAGATCTACCCACCGTGTGGAGATCTGCCCACCATGTGGAGATCTACCCACAGTGTGGAGATCTACCCACCATGTGGAGATCTACCCACCGTATGGAGATCTACCCACCGTGTGGAGATCTACCCAGCGTATGGAGATCTACCCAACGTATGGAGATCTATCCAGCGTATGAAATTCTACCCAGCGTATGAAGTTCTACCCAGCATATGGAGATCTACCCAACGTATGGAGATTTATCCAGCGTATTAAATTCTTCCCAGCGTATGAAGTTCTACCCGGCGTATGGAGATCTACCCGGCGTATGAAGTTCTACCCAGTGTGTGAAGTTCTACCCAGCATATGGTGATCTACCAGCGTATTAAGTTCTACCCAGCGTATGAAGTTCTACCCAGCATATGAAGTTCTACCCACTACCCAGCGTATGGAGATCTACCCATCATATTAAGTTATACCCAACATATGGAGATTTACCCAGTATATAAAGTTCTACCCAGCATAAGGAGATTTACCCAGTATATAAAGTTCTACCCAGCATATGAAGTTATACCCAGCATATGAAGTTATACCCAGCATATGGAGATTTACCCAGTATATAAAGTTCTACCCAGCATATGAAGTTCTACCCAGCATATGGAGATTTACCCAGTATATAAAGTTCTACCCAGCATATGATGTTCTACCCAGCATATGGAGATTTACCCAGTATATAAAGTTCTACCCAGCATATGAAGTTCTACCCAGCATATGAAGTTCTACCCAGCATATGAAGTTCTACCCAGCATATGAAGTTTTACCCAGTGTATGGAGTTTTACCAAGTATATGAAGTTCTACCCAGTATATGAATTTCTACCCAGTATATGAAGTTCTACCCAGCGCATGGAGTTTTACCCAGTATTATCAAAATATACTAATGGAGATGAAGGAGTAAAAGCACTCCAAGCCGATTTAGAGAGTAATTCCAGTCGGAGGGGTATTTCATTAGAAACTGGGCCAGACGAGTCTGCATAGTCTTATGTAGTACAGCCCTACTTTACATAGTGATGGCACACTAACTCAAATACAGTCAGAAATCTCTGTCAATTTGGATGTGCCCCTTTTCAGAGAAATTTCATTTGGGGGCAAGTAAGTTAGTAGTAAGATAGACGGCATTATGAGATGTATCAGCATTACTGCATGTCATCACCCATGTCTTGCCAAGCACAAGGTATTACAGGGTTTAATGTTCAGTATACCTAGGCGGCAGTATCGAGTCTCAGAAGGAGATTAGGCCTAATTGTTCAGTGTAAATGGAGCAGGATAAGTCTGCATTTACCTTTGCTTAAACTTAAGGCTGGCAGCACGTTCAGCAAGTTCATACCTTCATCTAAAAATACATTACTCCCTCTCTGAGAGCCGGTAATGTCTTTCTGGCAGAGAAGAAATGCCTCTAAATTTAGCATCAGATTTATCAAGCCGAGGAAAAGGAGGAGAACAGGGGGGTGAGAAAGGAGGAGAGTGAAAGCAAGAGAGGGATAGAACAAGGGAGACAGAGGGAGTGTGACTGAAAAAATGTGTGGGGAGATACAGTAGAAAGGAAAAGACAGAGAAAGAGTGGGTGAGGATGAGAGGAAGAGAGGGGACTGGGGGGTATCAGTGAAGAGCTGTCCGTTATGAGTCACATTTAGACGGAACAAAAATATATCTCAGCCAGGCTCTAAACAATACACACACATACACACACTAACCAATTCAATTGAGACAAAATCTTGCCCATTGAATTTGAATGGACAGACTTTGGTTACAAAAAACAATGAAGTCTGAATGGAGTTTGGAACAAAAAGCTCGAAGCAGAAGAGGGCAGAGGATGAGTTGCTACTACACACTCTTAGATAACAATTGAACATTGAACCAAAATAGGGTCCTACAGATGTAGGATCTTAATTTGTGCCAGTTTGCTACAGCAGGAAAGGAATCCTGCAGCAACAGCAATTGTGCATTATTATGTGGATTATAATTAATGGACATTTGTTGTAGGGGGATACATTTTACATTAGGGCAAATCAAGTCTGACATTTTAAAGTCTATTTACCAACTTTATAAGCCTTTTAAAACCTTAAATACACTACAAGTTAGCATTTCCTGCTGTACAGGGAAATTCACAGCAACAAAAGGGTGATCGAATTAAGATCCCACATCTGTACTTGGAACCAAAAAGGGTTCTCCTATAGGGACAGCTGTAGAAGCCTTTTGGAACCCTTTTTTCTAAGAGTGTATAGAGGGAAGATCGAGCTCTTAGAGCCATGACAACTTGGATCCTGGAATACAGCACTGCAGTCCTAGTGGCCTGTACAGCTACAGCCCCACATATATCTCGGCCAGGCTCAAAACAACACACACACAGACACACACACACACACACACACAGAAACCTGAACATCAGCAAGATGCATGAAGGAGAAAGAGATATGAATTTCAATAAAGGGGAGAGGAAAGAAGAAGCAGAAGGAGAGGGAGGAGAGAGAGGACAGGAGAGAGAGGACAGGAGAGAGAGAACAGGAGAGAGAGGACAGGAGAGAGAGGACAGGTGAGAGAGAACAGGAGAGATAGAACAGGAGAGAGAGGACAGGAGAAAGAGGACAGGAGAGAGAGGACAGGAGAGAGGAAAGAGAGGACAGGAGAGAGAGGACAGGAGAGAGAGGACAGGAGAGAGAGAACAGGAGAGAGAGGACAGGAGAGAGGAAAGAGAGGACAGGAGAGTGAGGACAGGAGAGAGAGGACAGGAGAGAGAGGACAGGAGAGAGAGAACAGGAGAGAGAGGACAGGAGAGAGAGAACAGGAGAGAGAGGACAGGAGAGTGAGGACAGGAGAGAGAGGACAGGAGAGGGAGGAGAGAGAGGACAGAGAGGACAGGAGAGGGAGGAGAGGGAGGGATAGGAGGGAGTACAGGAAGGGAGGAGAGAGGACAGGAGAGGGAGGAGAGAGAGGACAGAGAGGACAGGAGAGGGAGGAGAGAGAGGACAGGAGGGAGGAGAGGGAGGAGAGGAGACGGAGGAGAAAGAGGACAGGAGAGGGAGGAGAGAGAGGACAGGAGACGGAGGAGAGAGAGGACAGGAGAGGGAGGAGAGAGAGGACAGAGAGGACAGGAGAGGGATGACAGGAGATGGAGGAGAGAGAGGACAGGAGAGGGAGGAGAGAGGACAGGAGAGGGAGGAGAGAAAGGACAGAGAGGACAGGAGAGGGAGGAGAGAGGACAGGAGAGGGAGGGAGGAGAGAGAGGACAGAGAGGACAGGAGAGGGAGGAGAGAGAGGACAGAGAGGACAGGAGAGGGAGGAGAGAGAGGACAGGAGAGGGAGGAGAGAGGACAGGAGAGGGAGGGAGGAGAGAGAGGACAGAGAGGACAGGAGAGGGAGGAGAGAGAGGACAGGAGACAGAGGAGAAAGAGGACAGGAGAGGGAGGAGAGAGAGGACAGGAGACGGAGGAGAGAGAGGACAGGAGAGGGAGGAGAGAGAGGACAGGAGACGGAGGAGAGAGAGGACAGGAGAGAGAGGAGAGAGAGGACAGGAGATGGAGGAGAGAGGGGACAGGAGCGAGAGGACAGGAGGGAAGGAGAGAAGATGTGCACACACACACGCAAGCACACACACATATACAGGCCACTGAGGCTGCAGAACAAGGTCATCCGCTACAAGGGCAAGGACATAACAGGTCAGGACTACTTCATGGACAAGTCAACCTACGGTATCTCTGAAGATCACAACACTGGAGGGCATGAGCTTCCCTCTCACCCCTCCTATCCCACATCCCCCTCCTCCCCTTCCATCCTCCACGCTGCACCCATAGCCCTCTGGTAGCAGTGGCTACAATGTCAACCACAGGTTTACTTTATCCCATTCATTTGTTTAGTTTGGCCAATTTGGACCCTCTTGGGAATTGCCTGCTGTTGGGATGATGGATTTACATGCGATGCAAATGCTCTAAAAGAGTTACGCGTTCCCCCTCCAGCGGTTGTGTTCCTCTAAGCGGCATCACTGGGGTTCAGCCAGGGACTCAATGGCAGCTCAGCTGTTTCAGCAAGCAGAGAGAGAGAGAGAGAGAGAGAGAGACAGAGAGAGATAGAGAGAGAGAGAGAGAGAGACAGAGAGAGAGAGAGAGACAGACAGAGAGCGAGAGAGAGAGAGAGAGAGAGAGAGAGAGAGAGAGAGAGAGACAGAGAGAGAGAGAGAGAGAGAGAGAGAGAGAGAGAGAGAGACAGAGAGACAGAGAGACAGAGAGACAGAGAGAGAGCTCTTCCATGTTGTGTCAGCAGACAGCTCTGTTAAATATTACAGCAATAGGCATACCTTAAAGGTCCAATGCAGCCATTTTTACCTCGATATCAAATCATTTCTGGATAACAATTAAGTACCTTACTGTACCTTTTCAAACAGCTCTTACACTACAAGGGCATTATCATAATTTTCACAATTTACAGTATTATTCCAACCTCATAGAGTGGAAATATATCTAAAACAGGTAAATCACGTGTTTGACTGCACTGCGCTTTTAATGTTTCAAAAGCTTAAGATTGCTGAGGCTAAAAATGACACGGTGCCACGGTGCCACCATAAAACATCACAACTCGACTGTACTAATATTTATATGTGGATGGGATGAAAATTCATACTGACTTCATTCTCTATTGAGACACACAACTTCGAGGTTATTCAAAGTGTAATTTACAGGTAGAGAAACAGTTCCATATGGAGGATTTATCAAAGAATAAAAAGTCAAATCATACAACTACATATGCAATTCAAACTGTCATCCAATGAAATAATGTATCAATCTATGTATCAATCTTTAATTGACACAGAATTCTGCCCATTGTATTGACAGATATTGGTTACAAGGATGAGAATGAGTTGCTTCTGTATAGAGGGAAAAGTGAGCTCTTAGAGCCATGACAACTTGGATCCTGCAATACAGCACCACAGTCCTAGCGGCCTGTACAGGTACAGCTACAGTCATATCTACAGCTACAGCTACAGTCATATCTACAGCCACAGCTACAGTCACATCTACAGCCACAGCTACAGTCATGTCTACAGCCACAGCTACAGTCATATCTACAGCCACAGCTACAGTCATATCTACAGCCACAGCTACAGTCATATCTCCAGCCACAGCTACAGTCATATCTACAGCCACAGCTACAGTCATATCTACAGCTGCAACCACAGTCACAGCCACAGTCCTATCCACAGCCATAGCTACAGCTACAACCACAGCTACAGGCACAGCTACAGTCATATCTTCAGCCACAGTCATATTTACAGCCAGGGCTACAGCCACAGCCACAGTCATATCTACAGCCACAGCTACAGCTACAACCACAGCTACAGTCATATCTACAGCCATAGCTACAGCTACAACCACAGCTACAGTCATATCTACAGCCACGGCTACAGCCACAGCTACAGTCATATCTACAGCCACAGCCACAGCTACAGTCATATCTACAGCCATAACTACAGCTACAACCACAGCTACAGTCACATCTACAGTCATATCTACAGCCATAGCCACAGCTACAACCACAGCTACATCCACAGCTACAGTCATATCTACAGCCATAGCTACAGCCACAGCTACAGTCATATCTACAGCTATAGCCACAGCTACAACCACAGCTACATCCACAGCTACAGTCATATCTACAGCCACAGCTACGGTCATATCTACAGCCACAGCTAAAGCCATAACTAAGGCTACAGTCATATCTACAGCCACAGCTACAGTCATATCTACAGCCATAACTACAGCTACAACCACAGCTACAGTCATATCTACAGCCATAGCTACAGCTACAACCACAGCTACAGTCATATCTACAGTCATAGCTACAGCCATATCTACAGCCACAGCTACACCAGAGCTACAGCCATAGCTACAGCCTACAGCTACAGTCATATCTACAGCCTCAGCTACACCAGAGCTACAGCCATAGCTACAGCCTACAGCTACAGTCATATCTACAGCCTCAGCTACACCAGAGCTACAGCCATAGCTACAGCCTACAGCCTCAGTTACAGTCATATCTACAGCCTCAGCTACACCATAGCTACAGCCATAGCCACAGCTACAGCCTACAGCCTCAGTTACAATCATATCTACAGCCTCAGCTACAACCATAGCTACAGCCATAGCTACAGCCTACAGCCTCAGTTACAGTCATATCTACAGCCTCAGCTACACCATAGCTACAACCATAGCTACAGCCACAGCTACAGCCATAGCCACAGCTACAGCCTCAGTTACAGTCATATCTACAGCCTCAGCTACAACCATAGCCACAGCTACAGCCTCAGTTACAGTCATATCTACAGCCTCAGTTACAGCCATAGCTACAGCCTACAGCCTCAGTTACAGTCATATCTACAGCCTCAGCTACAACCATAGCCACAGCTACAGCCTCAGTTACAGTCATATCTACAACCATAGCTACAGCCACAGCTACAGCCTACAGAAGCTTGGAGAGTGAACCCATGGGTAAACCGAGATAATTGTCCACTCTTCCAAAGGAGCTCTAATAGGTCTGGCAGGCACTCAGCATTAGATCAGCCAGAAACCAGAGGAAAATCCATCCTAGGTCCTGTACATTTATCTCTGACTAACACTACGCCCAAAACATTGTTTAGATGAAGTCCTATGGTGTGGTATTTGTTATTTACATGAGGGGAAACCACTTGGAATACAAATGGAAAGAGATAAGAGTCAAGGTCAGACATGAAGGTCACTGCAGAAGAAACATGCTAGGCAGACCATACCGCTAGGCCTTCTTAAGATTATTCAAATCTTCTCTAATGCATTCTGCATTAGAAATACAGTCCTAGCCTTTACTTCACAACTTTAATGCTGCATTTATTTTAAATGGTCGTGGGGAGCAGTGTTGTGTGTCTGGGTAGGATTGGAGCAGTAGAGATTTCCCTCTACGAAGGACTTAAATCACTTCTTGAGACAAGTGTAGCAGAAAATTGATAATTACTGGCGGCACAGCTGTGCCTAGTCATCAGGTGTGACAAAATACCCACCCACCCCCTTCTCAAAAACGATCATAACAAAAGTCAAGCCCAAGACAGGGGATGACAAATATCTACTTGTTTGTTGCGTCTGTGAGATTGTTTATTGCTGTGTGTCAGAAGCAGAGAGTGCATCGCCCCTCATGCCCTCCCCTGACCGTCCCGTGCCCCAGACCAGAGGCTCCGTGCCAGGACAGGGAGAGGCCACAGCGGGTTCAGGCCTCCAGGAATGTGGTGCTCTCTGACCAGAGACAGACTGGGTGAGCTCTGGCCTGTCCCTGTCCCGGTAGGCTACTCTCCTCACTGCAGAACAGAACGCTGTCTCAGCTCCCAGATTCCATCTGGCTCCTCCTGTCTGTCCCCGACACTGAAACTAATCTACCCCCCACTCCATCTCCCACAATGCTGTACGAGACAGTGGCGCTGGGGCCTGCTCTGCGTAATTCATTGGCAATGTGAGGGCAAAAATAACACACTGCAGAACAGCAAGGTTATAACTATGTGTCAGTGGTGTCATAACATGTACATTTGCCATCATCTGAAATCTAAGTGTAGATGAACTAAAAGCGCAAATCTACCATTCGGTCAGAGTTGAATATTTTCCAAGGCAGGTGAACAGAGTTGGGGAAAGGTTGCGGTGGGGTGGGGCTGCTCCTTCAATGTGTGCGTGCGAGCATTTGTCATATAAAAAGAGGGATCTGATAGGAGCTGTGTTAGTCGTGATGAGGGGGTTGAGTTGTGTGGAGGGGGACATAGCCCTCCCTCCTGGCTGGCTGGCCTGGGTCTCCTCATTACTGTCAGTCAGCATCAGGTTTAGCAGGGCCAGGCTGCAGCAGCCCTCTGTCCTCCCTGCCCTCCTTCCCTCCATCCCTCCATCCCTCCATCCTTCCCCTCCCTGCTGTCCACTGCAGGCCTGCTGCCATTGATAAGTACAGAACACGGCCCTGAACCCCCCACCAAACCTAATTACCCTCGACCAACAGCAAAGAGAACAGGGAGAGGAGAGGTGGGGAGAGGGACCAGCACTCAGGAGCCAGCAGCACAGTCACAGGCATGACACAGAGAGAACATGCATATTACTGTATGGCACACATAGGCTAAACACAAAGACAAGCATATTGTATGCAATGTATGCTCACTCACACTCTCACACACACACACACACACACACACACACACACACACACACACACACACACACACACACACACACACACACACACACAGACAGACAGACAGACAGACAGACAGACAGACAGACAGACAGACAGACAGACAGACAGACAGACAGACAGACAGACAGACAGACAGACAGACAGACAGACAGACAGACAGACAGACTCACACTCTCACACACAGACAGACAGACAGACAGACAGACAGACAGACAGACTCACACTCTCACACACAGACAGACAGACAGACAGACAGACATGATACATTGTATAATGACAATGTGTAGAAGAGAAAACAGTATCAATTACTAAGACGTCCTTTGACAGACTGAGTCTCTTCTGAATGTCTTTCTGTCTGACCATTCAACAAACAGTCATTCATATGCCTGGGCTTTGGCCTCATTCTTGTCTGGACCAGTTTATTGAGGCCGTTCAAAGCTGGAACAGAGTAGGGTCAGGGATTTAAACACATCTCCTGACACTCTACCACATCCATTACCACAGGGAGAAAACACCTCTCTGTGTCTCCCTCCATCTGGACGGTTTGTTTGTGTCGGCTACAAACCTTTTTCGCCAGGAGGTGAGAGGGAGGTGACGATAAAGAAATCCCATCAACGGAACACTGATTGATCGACTTTTCCCTCACCCTGATCCAAGTTAACTTTGCCAGCTATCGGATTGTTTCTTGTTTTCAGTGAAAAGTCAATGCACTTCCTGTCAGTTGTAAAAACCCATTTCAGAAGTGCATTCATTTTGAGGGAAAACAGAAACACACATAGGGTATGTTTTCCATTAGAAATAGTGAGGTTGTGTTGCTGTCTGTAAATGCTTGTCTCCAGTCTCAGAGAAATGGAAAGATGACCTACTATCATCCAATGTGATAACACGTAAGATAGAGATATACTGTACATAGAGATATGTGCTATATTAAGTATTCTGTTCTATATTTAAGCAATAAGGCCCGAGGGGATGTGGTGTATGGCCAATATACCACAGCTAAGGTCTGTTCTTAGACAAGATGCAACGCGGAGTGCCTGGACACAGCCCTTAGCCGTGGTATATTGGCCATATACCACCCCTGAGGTGCCTTATTGCTATTATAAACTGGTTACCAACGTAATTAGAACAGTAAAAATAAATGTTTTGTCATGCCCATGGTACAGTATACGGTCTGATATACCACGGCTTTCAGCCAATCAGCATTCAGGGCTCGAACCACCTAGTTTATAAAAAGTATTATGTTATATATAAAATACTTTTGTCCTTCAATATTCTTTCAAACTCTGGCAGTGGTGCACGACTGAGTTTGAACAGGGAATCTAGTTCTTTTAATAAACTCATATGGACATTTAGAGTAGCTGGCAGCCATGGTTTCATATTCCCAGCAGTCAGCTGTGTCAGTTGAAATGAAAATCATTCTGAGATGATGTAGATGACGATACTGAAATAATCACCTAAAGACAAACAACATAACTGAGTGAGGCGTAACAGCGGATTCACCAGGTTCTGAGAGGCTGCCAAGAGTGAACAAAGCGTAGGAGATGGAAGGAGGGGTGAGAGACAGAGGGAGAAAGAGAAAAGTACAGCACCTTCAGAAAGTATTCACACCCCTTGACTTTTTCCACATTTTGTTGTTACAGCCTGAATTTAAATTTATAAATTAATAAAATATGAAAAGCTGAAATGTCTTCAGTCAATAAGTATTCAACCTCTTTATCGTGGCAAGCCTGAAAAGGTTCAGGAGTCAAATTTGCATAATCACAATAATTTGCATGGACTAGTGGTTAACATGATTTTTGAATGACTACCTCATCTCTCTACCCCAAACATACAATTATCTGTAAGGTCCCTCAGTCGAGTAGTGAATTTCAACCACAAATTCAACCACAAATGCCTTGCAAAGGGCACATATTGATAGATGGGTACAACTTAAAAAAACAGACAGTAAATATCCCTTTGCGCATGGTGAAGTTGTTCATTTGTCACGTTTCAGGTAAGACCCAAATGCAGACTGTGTTGAAGTAACAATGTTTATTACAACAACAAGGGCAGGCAAACGACAGGTCAAGGCAGGCAGGGGCCGGTAATCCAGAGTAGGGGCAAAGGCACTGGACGGCAGGCATGCGGGCCCAGAGTAAGGACAGGCAATGGTCAAAACCAGGAGGACGAGAAAAGAGAGACAGGAGAAAAACAGGAGCTGAGAAACAAAACGATGGTTGACTTGACAAACAAGACGAACTGGCAACAGACAAACAGAGAACACAGGTATAAGTACCCAGGGGAAAAGGGGAAGATGGGCGACACCTGGAGGGGGTGGAGACAAGTGCAAGGACAGGTGAAACTGATTAGGGCGTGACATAATTACGCTTTGGATGGTGTATCAATTAAAGGTTGACCAATTAAGCGGAAAGGCCAATTAATTAGGGCCGATTTCAAGTTTTCATTGCAATCGGAAAACTGTATTTTTGGGAGCCGATTTTGCAGATGTATTTATTTATTTTTAAATATTTTTATTTAACTAGGCAAGTCAGTTAAGAACACATTCTTATTTTCAATGACGGCTTAGGAACAGTGGGTTAACTGCCTTGTTCAGGGGCAGAACGACAGATTTTCACCTTGTCAGCTCGGGGGATCCAATCTTGCAACCTTAACTAGTCCAACGCAATAACGACCTGCCTCTTTCTCGTTGCACTCCACAAGGAGGCTGCCTGTTATACGATTGCAGTAAGCCAAGGTAAGTTGCTAGCTAGCATTAAACTTATCTTATAAAAAACAATCAATCATAATCACTAGTTAACTACATATGGTTGATGATATTACTAGATATTATCTAGCGTGTCCTGCGTTGCATATAATCTGACTGAGCATACAAGTATCTGACTGAGCGGTGGTAGGCAGACGCAGGCGCGTAAACATTCATTCAAACAGCACTTTAGTGCGTTTTGCCAGCAGCTCTTCGTTGTGCGTCAAGCATTGCGCTGTTTATGACTTCAAGCCAATCAACTCCCGAGATGAGGCTCGTGTAACCGAAGTGAAATGGCTAGCTAGTTAGCACGCTAATTGTCGTTGTGTTGCTGGTTCGAGCCCAGGGAGGAGCGAGGAGAGGGACGGAAGCTATACTGTTACACTGGCAATACTAAAGTGCCTACAAGAACATCCAATAGTCAAAGGTTAATGAAATACAAATGGTATAGAGGGAAATAGTCCTATAATTCATATAATAACTACAACCTAAAACTTATTACCTGGGAATATTGATGTTAAAAGGAACCACCAGCTTTTCATGTTCTGAGCAAGGAACTGAAACGTTAGCTTTCTCACATGGCACATATTTGACATGGAACATATTGCACTTTTACTTTCTTCTCCAACACTTTGTTTTTGCATTATTTAAACCAAATTGAACATGTTTCATTATTTACTTGAGGCTAAATAGATTTTATTTATGTATTATATTAAGTTAAAATAAGTGTTCATTCAGTATTGTTGTAATTGCCATTATTACAAATAAATCAAATTAAAAAAAAATTGTCAGATTAATCGGTATCGGCTTTTATGGTCCTCCAATAATCGGTATCGGCGTTGAAAAATCATAATTGGTTGACCTCTAATACTAACCTGAATGACAGTGAAAAGAAGGAAGTTTTTCAGAAAAAAAATATTCCAAAACATGCATCCTGTAAGGATGAGGATAAGGCACTAAAAGTACAACTGTTTATTTTTGTATACATTATGTTTGGGGAAAATCCAATACAACACATCACTGAATGCCACTCTTCATAATGTCAAGCATGGTGATGTCTGCATCATGTTATGGGTATGCTCGTCATCGGCAGGACTATGGAGTTGTTTTAGGATAAAAATAATAGCGCTAAGCAATGGCAAAATCCTAGAGGAAAACATGGTTCAGTCTGCTTTCCAACAGACACTGGGAGACAAACTGGAGTTGCTTACCAAGACAACATTGAATGTTCCTGAGTGGCGAGTTACAGTTTTGACTTAAATCTGCTTGAAAATCTATGGCAAGACCTGGAAATGTCTGTCTAGCAATGATCAACAACCAACTTGACAGAGTTTGAAGAGTTTAAAAAATAATAATGGACAAATATTGTACAATCCATGTGTGCCAAGCTATTAGAGACTTACCCAGAAAGACTTACAGCTGGAATCACTGCCAAAGATGATTCTAACACGTATTGACTCAGGGGGATGATTACTTATTTAATCAAGATATATTAGCCTTTTATTTTTCATTCATCTTAAATGTTAGAATTTTTCTTCCACTTTGACATTACCGAGTATTTTGTGTAGATCGTAAAAAAATAGATATATATTAATCCCAATTTGTAACTCAACAAAATGTGGAAAAAGTCAAGGGGTGTGAATACTTTCTAAAGGCACTGTAAGTAAGAATGTAGAGCATGTAGGAGAACAGCCCTTGAGCAGGTTTCTTAAATGGGCATTGGAGTAGAGAACTGCACTCCTGGGTCTTTCTTCTTTGGAAAGCATTTCCTATGGTGTGTGTGTGTGTGTGTGTGTGTGTGTGTGTGTGTGTGTGTGTGTGTGTGTGTGTGTGTGTGTGTGTGTGTGTGTGTGTGTGTGTGTGTGTGTGTGTGTGTGTGTGTGTGTGTGTGTGTGTGTGTGTGTGTGTGTGTGTGATTCTTCTATCCTTGTGGGGACCTAAAAATCCCCCAAAGTCCCCACAAGGATAGTAAAGAAGGAAAATTCTCCCTCGTGGGGATATTTCCCCATGAGGACAAAGGTTATTTAAGCTTAGGGGTTAGGTTTAGGGTTAGGGAAGGGGAAGGGGTTAGTGGTTAGGGTTAGGAGTTAGGTTTAGGGTTAGGGAAGGGGTTAGTGGTTAGGGTTAGGGAAGGGGTTAGGGAAGGGGTTAGTGGTTAGGGTTAGGAGTTAGGTTTAGGGTTTGGGTTACGGGTTAAGGTTATGGTAAGGGTTATTGTAAGGGTGAGGGAAAATATGATTTTGAACTGAAATACATTTGAGGTCCCCCCCGAGGATAGATGAACATAACATGTGTGTCTATATGTTAGGGGAGTGGGGGGTTCTGTCTGTACTTCACACAGCGTCACCTTTGTACTTCATTAAAAACCTGGCGAGGAGTTTTCTCCCTCAGCAACACATTTGTCCCCAGCTCCAGCACTATGGGACACCTGGGAGCTTTTCTCCAGCTCAAAAAATGAAGCACACAACAAGAAAAGAAAGAAAGAGAAAGAGGTGTGGGACCAGTACCAGATGAGGAAGAGGGAGAATGGTGTGTTAGAGTGCATCTATTCTAGCCCCTCCAGAGAGTATCAACTCCAGCCATGCCTCCCCCTACCCTCTACACTACCAGCAGCCGCAGCAGTCCCTCAGCAGTAGGGAGAGAGAGAGGCAGGCAGAGCACACAGCTGACACACACAGGGAAATCTGGGCCACTGCTTTGATGGTATTTATGACTGATAACCCAGATCTATTTCCACTCAGGCCTACTACGGTACGCTTAGTTAGCTGCAGACAACATTTGGAGGTTACTCCGTCTCCCTTATTAAAATCTACATATACTGTAAAGCAGCACCAAATAAAACTCTGAAAACTTTGTGATTGTCAAGCCAAGTAAACAGACCTACTCCTTTTTAGTTCATTCAGTCTAGCTCCCACTGTTCAATACATCCAGAACATATCTATTTGTGTACACTACAGAGGCTCATCTCATCAGTGCAGCCCAATGACTGCCATTGATGTGGCGACTAGTGGCTGCTAGTGAAGCCTAATGAGGCAAACAGCCCCTGGTGAGATAGCCGGGCGGGCAGGAAGGGGTTATTTACGCTGCTCGCCGTCTCTGAGTGGCCCAGCTCCTTCCTTTCATTTCCATAACAAGTCATCAGAGCTCATCTCCCAGCAAAGTGGCCGCAGTCCCACCGGCAATTAAAATCATGTTGGGACGCGCTATGATTGTCTGTGATTCCGCCGTGCGAAAAACAACAACAACAGTGTCAGCGACGGTATCGGTAACGAAACGAGCTGCTGAGAAACCAATCTCTAGTGATGTGGGCAGCAACTATCACTTTGGTTTCTAAACACAGCAGGCAGACATCAGCCCACAGTTTTCATGTTCCAGTAAAAACACAAAGACAACAGCTCCACAAAGGAGGAGAAGAGAGAAACAGCACCTGTCCTCCTCCATTCACCTCACACAGACATCACACTGTACAGATCCAAGTTTTCCATGAGGGGGTCAACACATTTTGTCATGGATGGGGCTGAGAGAATAATGTCTGTTTTAAAGGGGTAATCTGCAGTTGCTACATCCATTTTTGGACCTATAAATTAATTGTCTGTATCCATTGATTCTTGAAGAATATAACTTATAAAATGCCTCGTAAGCTTGGTTCAACTGTCGTACCAAAATATAAGTTTGTTTTACACCAATGTTTGTAAACAATGCAAATGTAAACAAACCGTGTAGAAACAACCATGGTTAGAACTATTATTTTGATATCATGGATGGTCAGTCCTCCATCCATAGCTCTGTCTATAAATTTGAGAGAGGTTACATTTCTCCAGGCCCATCCCTCACACTTTGTTATTCATCTTCTAATTTCCTGAAATTCAACACATTTGGCCATGGTTTATTCAGTGTTCTTATGCAATCTGAGTGACTCAAAAATCAAATGGTAGCCCCATGCCATAACATTAATTTTAGATTCTCCCTGACTGTCTTGTTTTTATTTTGGTCGTTGTTAGTTCTCAACGAGGATCGTATGAATACATAGTTCATTTATCTTTTCTATATACTTTATACCTGGTTTTAGTCATTTAAGTTTACACTGAAAACGTTTTACCATCCAGAAAAGCATAGATTTGTTTTATGATCATGTTTTTTAGAGGGGCGTCAACGAATTAGACCTGCAGCTGCTAAATGACTATAGGGGCTACACAGTCCTGCAGATCAATAGGGGATACACAGTCCTGCAGATCTATAGGGGCTACACAGTCCGGCAGATCTATAGGGGCTACACAGTCCGTCAGATCTATAGGGGCTACACAGTCCGGCAGATCTATAGGGGCTACACAGTCCGGCAGATCTATAGGGGATACACAGTCCGACAGATCTATAGGGGCTACACAGTCCGGCAGATCTATAGGGGCTACACAGTCCGGCAGATCTATAGGGGCTACACAGTCCGGCAGATCTATAGGGGCTACACAGTCCGGCAGATCTATAGGGGCTACACAGTCCGGCAGATCTATAGGGGCTACACAGTCCGGCAGATCTATAGGGGCTACACAGTCCGGCAGATCTATAAGGGCTACACAGTCCTGCAGATCTATAGGGGCTACACAGTCCGGCAGATCTATAGGGGCTACACAGTCCGGCAGATCTATAGGCACAAGACAAGAGCAGATCCCTATGAGGCCAGGTAGGACGATTATACCATAATTGGATCCCCTAGATTCATACACTGAATGGTATTGGAAACTTGGATATAGGAAACTGGCTAAATTATGATGGCAGCACTAAGACCAATGTCGGAAGTACCTGGGTAGACGCAGGTTAAAGTAGGCTATGTAAGACCTTCTCTACAAAATGTACAATCCCTAAGACACAGTAACACAGTGCTGTTAACAAAGTATTCTACAGTGCATGATAGATGGAGGGTAGAGTAAGGTGTGAGCCCATGAGGAACCCAAAGCCGATAGGTCTCTTAACATTTTTTGTTCCCCAAACCAGCGCCACGGATGCACCTGCAGCCTGCCCTAGCAGCTACCCCAATGAACCCCATCTCTCACTGGGGACAGGCCTCTTAAACAACAGCAACAAGCAGCAAGGCTGAAGAGGAGGAGGAAGAAACAATGACATATTCAAAAACAGAGTGTTTTCTAAATGGCAACCTCAGACCCAGACTGCTTATAAAGGCCTTAAATCAATTGAACATGAAGGAGAAAGCCATGCCATGCTAATCTATCAGCCTTAATCCTATTGCTCTGAGATCCTTTGAAATCCACATTCTCTTAATACTACAAATAAAAACCTCTTTCTCCTCTAATGAGCTTGCCCTACAGCCTGACTAAAACATCTCAACGACAGGTTCTTCTGTACTACTGTACCAATTCTGTTGAGGTGTCATTCTTTTCTTCCATTGATATAACAAGAGCAGGAGAATGACACTGTGAAAAAAATGATGTATTTCTGAGTGATTCTGTTCTCTTACATGTTGGTCCCAGCTAAACAGAGCATACTGTCGTGAAATGTATAAATGAATAAGCACAACACCTATGCCTTCCAGGAAGGAGGTTGCTTTCCTTTTAACTGAAATCCCAAAATCTGAAGGCAAAACATTTGGTTGGTTGTTTTTGATGTATTTTAGATCTTCAGGGACAAGCTGAGGAAGAGAAAAGGTTAAAGCGACAAACAGGCAAATGAGGGAGTGAAAAAAAGGAGACCTGGTAGTTTCTCCATATGCCCATACCCTTAAGACACCATGTGCTCTGGCTTTGAAAGCTTTCACTGCCAATTCCCCATTTGAAACCAGAACCGCTCAGTAACAACACCTCCCTGTGAGCCGGTGGGAAGGAGAAAACTCCCATATCGATCTCCACCCATTTCAGGTCTAAAAGGTCTAATGTGAGGAGCACTACATTGGCCTAAAGATGCTCCCCTCTAACCCAAAGCCTGTCAGAGGGGATGAAGAAGACACTTCTCAACACTGCAGCTACACCATGATTACCAACACCACCTCCCCAAACAGAGTGTCTGTGTGTGGCACAAGCAAGTGTGTGTAGCACACGCAAACGACCAGTGACCGAGCCACGATTAAGCCATTATGAAAGATGATACTCTCATCATTAACAAGTTACCTCCATGTCAAATATCACCTCTCTATTATAATTGCTTGGTTTTGGTCAAATTGGGATCAGCATAGGGGAAGTCTCCAAAGGAGACTGCTGACCATGTTTTTCTCCTTAATAGTAACACAAGCATAATCATCTCTTCTGCTATGTAATTATAAACTCACAAATAGTCATCATACTATGATTAGTCTAGAAACACATTGAACTGTGCTGGAAGTGCTCCCAAGCTCATAGCACAAGTGCCTTTGGAGTGCTTTTTCCTAAATGAAATGAGTCCTGTTGCTAATAAAGACAAGCGCTTTAGAGAAAGAGTCTGACTGGTCAGTTAGCAGCACTAACAGTAAGTGAGGTGGTTTGCTCTTACCTTGGGTTGAGCGCGTCGGGGGAAGGCAACCTTAGGATCAATCTGTGAAAGATAGAAACATAAAGGAATGTGTTAAGAAATGGTCAATTGTGCATCAACATTCAGACAATTGTAGTAACAGAGATAGAATGATAATGTTTCTCCAAAGTGACAACAACATTCCTAAAACTTCAAAATACGTGCCATCCTTTTGATGCTGAGAGATGCTGAGAGATCACAAAATGGGAACAGTGCCTTGGAATGTTTGGAGGAAATTATTATTTCAGGGTTGGAAATAGGAGTCTGAGGCCTGTGACAATAACTCCAGATATTCTGAAATAAGCAGGAAGGTGCATCAGATCAACCTGTTTCTCTGTCTTTGCCTTGTCGTCTCGGAAAAATGTTTTTCTTCCTCTGTTTAACTGGTATTGAGGCGTGCGGTTGCAGCCTTATCAATCTTGCATTCAGAATGAAAATAAACTATTTCATGCATCAATGTCATGCTGCCTTCTCCTGACTTTAATACCAGGCTCTTAAAAGAGAAGTTTCAAACAATCTCATCCAAGCAGACCTATTGAAGGGGGAACGGCAACAGATGGAAATTGTTCTCTTGCAGAAAATGACTTTGTGTTCAGCAGTGCAAACCCTTTACGTTGCGGCATATTTCTCTGTGAGGATTTTAAAGACTTGCATACCTACAGGTTGTATGTAATCAACCACAGCATCATCATAAAGATCAAGACTGTCTCAGTTGTAGGCCTGAGATTTCTCTCTCAATTTACAAAAAGAAGCCAAAAAGATGGAGTAAGTGGTGAACTGTGCTGGAAGAGAACCTGTCACATTAGCTGGAAAAAACATAGTCCTCCTATAAACCCTCTACATCTCACAGACAACACTAATATCACATATTCCTAAGACATTTTTTTTTTTAAAGAAGAAAAAAAAACATTCCTCAATAATGAATGCAATTGATGATTCAGTTGGAAACAGAGACAAAGGTTACCATCTGGGAAGATCAGCCAACCGTAGCTTTCATTTCACCTGTTACGTGTTTGTAGTCAAATGAGAAAGAGGAACATGTGAGAACGAAGCAGGAACATATTTCTCTGTCCTATTTCTATCTTGCGGCGTTATGATTGTTAGCCATCTTTCTAAATCAGGTCAATTTGAGAGATGAATTCAATAACACCTGGGTATGGCAACCCTACTCATAATGAATTCCATGTAATGATTCGTTTTAGCAATTAGCCTCAGGCATAACCAATTCAACCTCCAATACACAGCGGAGCTGGGCATATTTGTGCAAAGACAACACTATAGGCATACGCTTTGAATATCAAAGCTGTCATACTTGGTGGTGTCTTACCTTTCCAACCTACACACCAGTCCCTGAATATCAACACAGCTGGATATGGGTCTGTTTTTTCATTTGAAGACGTCAACATGCATTTCTGCTACAGTTCAACTTTTAAATAGAGTAGCAGTGAAGGTGGTACAGTTTAGCGTTGCAGCATGTCAATCGAATCCACAATGGATTTTGAACTTGACAAATAATTATTCTGCATACAATCAGAAGATAATGCAGTCATTTGTCCAGATGACCAGTGTAGCTGTGTTAGGTAATGATGACTTAGTATGGGATCTGTTGATAAAGCTTGTAGAAGCAAACCTTTATTTAGGTCACAGCCTAGGAAATGAATGGTTCTTTTGAGAGGTTTGCCAAAGGGGGGGGGGGTACATTCTACAGATTGTTTTCATTCTGTCGAAGTATTCATGTCAATTGGAAGTTTATGTGGGAATTACATTTAATATAGGCCTAATATTTCACATTACAACAGTACACTAAAGCATGTCTGGAACTAAAGGTTATTCCATTTACACACTTCCATAGGAATAGCAGTTTGCTCTTTGTGTTAATAATTGATCTCCAGAGGTACTATTTCCCCTCAACAGTAGGATATAAATCACTGAGTCTCATTGCAATGGGGGGATCATTTCTAGATCCATGAAATAATAACAAATCCATCAACAAGAGCATAGTCTTTTCAATCAATGCAGAATAATGTATCAATTCTGGTAAAAATGACAATGCATACACATCGATAGCTCTGTCCCCTAATGGATCATATCCCAAAGTCTAAAAATAGCTATTTCTCAAGCTCTACAGTCAACATCTTCCAACTAGGTATGTCAAACTAATAAAAGAGAACAAACCAAAAGCAATACATTCCTTCTCATTTTTTCTTCTCTTATCTTCTGTTACAGCTTTTTACGGCAGGGTCTCAGAGGGCTTCTCACTGTGCGATTGTGTAAGATCCAGGCAGAAGGCAATTGCTTACATCCTTAGTTCAGATCTTCCAACAGGATTTCATACATTATTGCAGCTTCTGGGTAGACTCTCTCTCTTCACAGATCTCACTCTATACTGGCAGCTTAAGATTAAGATAGGTTTTTACAGCTACAAAAATGGTCTATCAAAAAGCTTGATTTCTTGACTGTTTTGATGTGTGTTTAGAGCGATGTAGGAAGCATTGATATACACTGATTAATCTTCTGCTTCTTTCTGTCAATCTCCCTACGGTTTTCATACACACACAAGTATTATTACCAATGTCAAATGCACTGCCAACAAATACCCAAATGAAGCCTCATCATTTCACTTGAGGCAATTTAGCATGCCCTCATCAAAACAGTTTTTTTTTGGGGGGGGGACGTTAAATCATTCCCGAGCAATTGATTACCCACATATGGGCTATTCTGAAGCCTGCATTACCCTGCTGTTTACGCTATGTTGTAAAAAAGAATGATGTCTGTGTTGTTTCATTTCAATGTATTATCAGTGCAACAAATTATGACAATGAAAAAAGCACTGCCTGTTTAGATGCTGAATACTGTAAATAAAGAATTAAAGTCTGAGGAAAAGACAAATTCCCTCAGAGGATCTGTTGAATCTAAGGCTGAAAAAGGCAGGTATAGCTCACACGATCAACTGAAGACAAAGCACCTGCTAGACATGAACCAACAAGTGGCACGGTGGAGGTGAGCTCACAGCTGACATTATTTGATATCCGACAGAGGAGGCTTAGATTTGTCCAGAGGAGCTGCAACAGCCCTTTCTTCTGTTTCTCTCTCTCTCTGGCCTCATCCCCCTCACCTCAACGAGACATTCTGTCCTTTGAAACTACTACATCAAAACAGCAAACAGGGTTTGGCCAGAGGTCATCCAATAATGGCTGAAAATATCTGTGGGCGAAATAGGCTACCTTTGTTTTGGAAGAAAATAGGACTTATTTAGCAGTATAATACATCTCCTCTGGCAGGGGTCCAGACTGAATAATCCTGACCTGGTCATTGATAATGGATACTGTGATGCAGTAGTCTAAAACTACAACTCCTCACATAAAGAAGAATTTGAATCAATTCAAATCATGTTCGTCATCCTTTTTTAAAATAACTGTACGTAAAAAGATAACTTATACTGTTCCAGATGGGATATAACATAAAATGAAATTTAACATTCAAAATATGTTTCCGAATTGCTGGCATGTGTGTTTTGAAGCCTCGAGCTCTCCTTGGCCATATGTCTCCATTCACATTCATACCGTTCTGAAAGCACTCTGTTTTCATAACCGGACAGAAAGCAACCCAGGCTATCAGGGGGATTGAACAATAGC
This sequence comes from Oncorhynchus mykiss, assembly GCF_057628025.1. NCBI lineage: Eukaryota > Metazoa > Chordata > Actinopteri > Salmoniformes > Salmonidae > Oncorhynchus > Oncorhynchus mykiss. The sequence continues at coordinate 26,053,735 of NC_143033.1, read as the reverse complement.
TGTGGCACGTTATGATGGTGTGTGCATTATGAAAGCATACTTGTGCTCATTGTCCACGTCTCTGACCGACATCTTTCTCCACGGGGTAACCCTCCTTCCACACTGAGACCATTAGCACGAGAGAACATCCACACAAAAAAACAAAGGAGGAATATCTATGTAAAATGTAATACTGCTCGGAACTGGAGTAGGCTGTACAAAATATCCAATATTGTCGGTTTAAGAACACTGTACCATTGGATGAGAAGAGAATTGTAAAGTTTTTTCACATTGTTACATAAGCCCTCAGCCTCTTTCTAAACCTTCAGACTTGTAGGGTATTGCGTGTCCAGGTAAGTCTCACAAAGATCAAATCTCTTTTAGAAGAGACACCTGGTACAATACAGCATCAGAGACTGCAAGGCACTGTTTAACACAGGAGTTAGTATATACAGCGTGTGACATACATGCTACACGAGCGCTTCTGACGAATGACTAATGGAATATAAAGCAGAAAACCGCTGGTTCAGGTCTATGTGATGTAGAGTCACTTCCTTTGCGTACTGGCAAAGTGCCCTCTTTTGCCTCAGAGTCACATCAGGAAGTATCAAATGTTGATCTCAGTATTGCTTAGTATCAATAGGGCCATGCTTTAGGTTATTCAATAACTCAGCTCATACAAATAACATTACATCCTCCCTCTCTTTAACTGATAAATCATTGTGCTTTTAGAACTATAATCCTTATGATTTTCATGGGCTATTCTCGCTCGCTTCTCAATATGTCGTTATGTCATTATTATTTACACAACACACCTTAGTGTAAAGGAACTTCGACTAAAGGTAATAAACAAATGTGTAGTGTTGTGGAAGAAAATAAACAAATGAATCATTAAAACATGATTGCAAGATGTGTCTACATACAATAATATACCAAGCTGTAAGCTGTCTTTTCAATTATAGTTTACTTCACTCAAATTAAATTGTATTCATTAAACAATGTATGAACAAAATGGAAACCAAATGGCTTTATTAAGGCGAGAGCTTTATTTATACTTTTTATTAAATAATCAAAACAGTAAATTCAACGGAACTAATACCAGTGTTTTATTTGACAATATTTCTAATCACCAGCTACTCAATTGTTACTTACTAACGGTTAGTTTGCCAGGCAGAATTGTTTGAATCTTTGAGTCGTATTCCTTGTTCAGTTACGGCAAGACATGTGGATACAGGACACATCTCCAAGCAAAGACACCAGATGACACTTCTCATCTCTATAGAGAAAATAAAGTCAATTGGTATGAGTGTTGTCAATAACCTTGAGGGGGAAAAGGAGTGCGATTCAATTAAGCTTACAAAAGCATAGGCTATTCATTATCACAAAGAAAGAGTTCTTCAACTCCCTCATTTAGATGTATAAAGAGTATATCCACACTATACGTACCATGCAGAAGTACATATAGAACACATGCTAATCTGCAGTATTTATACTGCATGTGTGTAGGCTATTTTCATGATTTAATTCATACATGTATGCCATATATTATTATATGTAGCAGAGCTCTAAATAGGAAACATCTGTCATAGAGTGTGTAATAATCACATATTAAATAGAGCACTCTGGGGCTTTCTCCCTGCTATATGCATTGCACAACCCAAGATTGTCTACAACAGCTTACAGATGCTGGTTTCCTTTAATAACATTCAAAACATGAACCCGCTCCTCTTTCGCTTTCAAGTATGGAGATAAAAACGGAAAGCTTTTACAAGCACCCTCCAGTGACTTGCCAATCAGCTGAGGACAGCCGTGCAACAAGTTCTAGCACTGCTTTCAGCCCGGCTCCACTGTAACTGCCTGCTGAAGTACAATTTGTTTGTCTTTCCAAATATATCTTAAAGACATACTCTCCCATCTGAACTTGGCTTTCACAGAAGGCTGCTAACAAAGCATCTATTTTTCGGTATGCACTATTCCATCTCCAGAGCTGTCTGAGCATGACTGGATATCACCACCCACCGAGCAGAAATCGCAGACAATTATGGTCTCAACTGAACTCTGTCTAATCCACCACTACACGGAGAGAACTTCAAAAATTACTGACATCCTTTAATGACTTATCTACTGCCACATTGACACAATAGTTCAAGGCTTTTGATAAAACAGAATAAATGGGGATGTGTGTGTGTATGTGTGTGCCTGTTAATAGAAGAATACATGAAGTAAGCTGATAGAAGAAGCATCAGGTTTGTTGACATTATAAGACAGAAAATAGGTTTTAACAAACTTGACAATGTACTGTGACTTTAACTTGGAAGCAACACTTGTAATATTTCAAATACACTTATACATAAGTATATAACATTTGATATAATGAAATAACAAATATTTTACAGGATTAATTGACCTTTTGGCATCAATATTTATGTAATAGAATCACATTTGTAACTTCCCACTTCCATTGACGCAATATGAATCAAACAGAGTGATGTGTACGATCTGACAGGTTATATGCATGGAGGAGGCCTGTGAGAGAAAGCCCATGTGAGTGACATGGGATATGTGCACATGTGGAGTGGTACTGGGAGATGGGAAAGGGGGCGTGTCACCTTCATTCGTTCAGAGGAGAAGGGAAATTAAGCAGATATGAGATTCACCCCTGCGTGGTGTTTTACCGCAATAGTTTACATGAAGGGGAATTATCATGGGCTAATTCCACGTCTACAGCTTTGATCAAATTAATTATTTTACCAATAGCTCTTTACCAAGAGGGCCAACCCAGTGACTGGCAAATGGCATGTGAGCATTCTGAGATGCCACCTGCCACACATGGATGTACTGCAGTTGTTGTTGGTTTCAATGTGGTATTATTTTGCTATGTGGAACTTATATTACAATATTATTACAGTGTCATAGCTCAAGCATGACAGTGAAATTAATAAAGGCAATGATTCATATTTTAAAACGTGCAACACAGACAGTAAAATATCATTGCAAATGACATCAAAACACAGACATACCGTCTTTGAGTCTAATTCGTGGTGTGGTTGAGCTAAGACTTTATCTACACTGGCAGCATCTGCAAACGTAACGAATCCAAATCCTCTGCAAAACAAAGAAATACAGAGAAACAACCAATTAGGTCACAGATTATTTACATAGACTACGTGAGAAGGTAGAAATATAAGCTGTTTCTCTCAGAGTATTAACATATGGTAGCCTATCAAGAATATCATGTTTTTACTGTACATCAGGTATTTACACTGTCCCAGTTAACTACTGTTCATTCAAATGATAGAGATAATATCTACCTAAATTGTAGATTACTATAGTGATTGCGGGCACTGATATATAAGTTATTTGACTTTATATTGATTTATAGGAGAGGGGGAAACACTACACCAACATTGCAATTCAGTCCCAAAGTCAATGTCAAATTGCATTCGCCCGCAGCTATCTTTTGAGCTAATCTATCTCTGTCAAACACAACGCGGGACAAACAACCCGGGTTAATATATGGCATATAAACTACACAAGTGTAGGATAGCATTTCACCAACTGGAAAGCAAAAGTAAAAACCTTTTACCTGGAACGTTTTGTTGTGGGGTCTCTCATCACCATACATTCTCTTATTTCTCCGAATTTGCTAAAATAGTCTCTAAGGCTGTCTGTGAACAGAGAAAATATGTCGGATAATTAGTCAATAACAAATGGTTGTCATACTGTTGTCAGTGTGTTTCAAAAACACATAGGGGTCGAATAGAGGACTTCAGATGATTGGAAATCTAAAATAACCTTGCGCGCAAACAGAGGGACTCCAGATATCCCATACAGTTGCCTACTGCACACACAGAGAACGCGACCACAGCATGCACAATCAATTATTGTAACAAAATAAGAAACATGGGAAATGTAAGGGAATAATTGTCTCACCTGGTGAGGTTTGCCAGCTGAGGCCACCAATAAACATTTTACTGTAAGAAGAAAACATAGCAGAAGTGAGTACAGATGTCAGATCGGCCATTTTGACGACTAACTACTTCTAAAAGCGATCTTAACGAGTAGAGAGAGAAAACAAAAATCGCTGGATAGCAATAATGTATCTTATTAAAAGGGGAAGGCCACACTTGCTACTGTAATCTTCTAAAGGAAAGCAGAAGCTTCATCGCTACTAACTGCATCCGGAAGGAAAGACCAATGGTGATGTGCGCATTGCGAGTTGAATCCAGCACTGCACTCTTGCTAAATCCTCTCTCAGACATTCTCAGATGAAAAATGCAATAAACAAAGGAAAGTCGAAATTGTTATCATCTTACCCCGGGTCATGTTGTGAATCATTTGGGCTTCCAGATGTAACTTGACTCCCGTCTCCTTCCATAGCTAACCAAACTATAGGCAGTAACTACAGTAACAAACACACACAGACACTGCAAAAGCTATGCACAGCCCGACTGGGAGAATATTACTGAGCCGGGAACGGAATCGTCACACGTGGGATCAGCTCAGTTTAGCCCCCTCCCTCAGCATGCTCTCCCTAGCCCTCACTGGGCGGGGCGAGGGCTCGTCAACTAACCAATCCAATTGACGTTAATACAGAAAACCCGCCTATGAAACAAACAAAAACAAAAAAAACTATTGGTCATAACGCTCCTATGACAATATAACCGCCGTGATTAGTAGCAATGTCAATACAAAACAAATGTTACATGCCCTAATGGCAACATTTTATTTAATGAGTAATTTCCTTCCAGCGCACACATGCAATTAGAGAAACGATTAATGATGGGCCAAGTTAGTTCATGGTCAAAGGTCAAAAGTAGGTTGTATTTGCATGTGAAAAAGGCCTATTGGTTATTACAGATTTGTAAACTATCATATTGATATATTGTGAATACATTGTTTGTGACCTTTACATCAGCAATATTTTCATTATTTATCCTAAAGAAATGCATTAATATTTTCTCTATGTTTGTATGAACATGTACAGTAGATTGTTCAGGCCGAGACAGGTTAAGTAGGCCTACAGTATTAGCCTGCACTATAAGTGAACACTTGCATGGGGCATATTTTGTGTGTTCAAATGGATTGAAGAAACATGGTCCCTCACATGACATTTAATGTCTTTTAATAAGATACTATTTTAGAAGAACATTTTAGCATTGTATTCCATATTGAATTTTGAAATGCTATAGTACAAGAAACGTAGTCCACCTGAAGATGAAAAAGGAGAAAAAAAAGGTGGATTTAATTGTTACCTCTGAATATGCATGTTCATTACTCAGTAACTGGGGGAAGCGGGCCTAGTTTTCCATTAAATCTGAACATAAGTGAGAGCTCAATTAAAGCTGGATGCTCAGTGGATTTCAAGTCATGGTACAGTGATTGCTGTTTATTTCCTTACTGCGGCCAGAGACAGAGGGAGGAAGACACACGGACGTACACGCTTGCGCACACTCAAATTGGTCTCCTTTTTACTTGAGAACAACCCTTGTAAGGCACTTAGAACTGGGTGCAGAATGATGCCATTACTGACTGAACTGGTTTATCTATGAGAGCTCGTTTAAATGTTGGTCACAAGCCACACAGGTCAACCTTTCTGTACAATAAACATTATTGTATACCTTATGAAGTTATTCTAACCAATGTTGAACCTGCTCTTTTTCCTTAACAATAGACAGAAGACATACATAGAGGTTGATAGGTTCAGCATTGGTAGGTGGAATTTATTTTCACATATTTTTGGATGAATCTCCACTCGAAAATAGGAAAAAGCAACTTGAAATAATCAAGATTACACTGAAATGTTCATGTTTACTCCGGTATCGTATTCTCTCTTTCGTGTGTGTACGTGTGTCTAACTGTCATAGAGAGGCTTTTATTCTCTATTTTGGTTAGGCCAGGGTGTGACTAGGGTGGGCATTCTATGTTCATTTTCTATGTTTTGTATTTCTTTGTTGTTTGGCAGCTGTCTATCGTTGTCTCTGATTGAGAATCATACTTAGGTAGCTTTTTCCCACATGGGTTTTGTGGGTAGTTGTTTTCTGTTTTTGTGTCTGCACCAGACAGAACGGTTTCGGTTTCATTTATTCTCTTGTTGTTTTTGTTAATCAGTGTTCAGTTCAAATAATAAAGATGAACACGTACCACGCTGCGCTTTGGTCCACTCCTTCCAACAGTCGTTACACTAACATGCATTCCCTCGCGCTCTCTCTCACTCACTCACTCACTCTCACACACACACACACAGTTTTGCTGAGCTCTAAACAACTAAATACAACAAAGTACTTCACACAAGGCAAGTAAACATCACAATGTGGATCTATCACAGTAATTGTGACATCTGTTGTATTCATTGAAATGAAAACACTCCAAGCCAAGGTTTATGGAGTGGTGGTGCATTCCCTTTAATCTGAGGAGCCACTAGTGTTAAGTGAGCCTGTCGGAGATGCAATTCAGCCTTCAAACAACATGACTGATGCAGCCGAGATCCTTTTCGGCAGTCAACAGTGATATACCCTTCCTCTCTGCATATTCATGTAATAAATCCCTACCTAGTCATTAACGATACACGCCTTCAAAGGTTGGTTCAATGCTGAAGAGTAAAGGGAAAATATAGTATTTTAGTGATCAAGGTTATCGAGACAATATGTAAAATGCATGGAAACCCCCTTGACAACAGTGAAGAAACTGTATTATATAATTCTACCACAGGAGGTTGGGGGCACCTTAACTGGGGAGGACGGGCTCGTGGTAATGGCTGGAGCGGAATACGTGGAATGGTATCAAATGCATCAAATACTTGGTTTCCATGTGTTTGATGCCATTCCATTCGTTCCGTCCCAGACATTATTATGAGCCGTCCTCCCCTCAGCAGCCTCCTGTGCATTCTACGGTAGGGACAACTATGTGAATTTGCCTGCAATTACAATGGCATCTGTGTTTGATTAATGAACGGATAAAGTATTTAAGTGGCGGTATAATTTTATATGTCCTACATCTGTTACATGCCTTGAACATATCAATGTGAGGCCTTTGCACTTCAAAACATTTACGACACGGTGCCCCATTGAAATAGGAAACATATGTTCCAGTTGCACAACTAAACATACACACAAAAACCTCCCCAGAGGTTATTGATGTGTTTTTCATTGAGGAAATGTGGTTAAAACATGAAGCTGAGAAATTGAACACTAGCTCAATAAAGTCAACCCCTCTACCCAGATAGCTGAGCCTAGAGACAAGGAAACATTGTGTCCTGAGAGCGTTCATATATTGAACATAGTGTAGCATTGACAAGCATTCAACATGAGCACTGTTCTCGCACAGCTCTGTAGAGATGGCATTCAACACACAGAAATGTCACAGTAACTCAAGGATGGCAGAGGGATAACCAGGCCTGTGGATGCTGATCGCAGGGAGCCATTAGGGATTTAAATGGAAGGAGGAGGAAGAAATGATAGTGTGAGATGAGAGCAGAGGGGAAGAGGAGCGTGAAAGGACAGCTGGGGACCTCCTTGTCTGCTGCAGCTGTCACACAGTCCCTCGTCGTCCTACCGAGAGCTCAAACCATGAGTGCCAGACGAGATCGATGCACAGATCTCAGTGACAGTCAGAGGCAGTGCCAGTGTGATGCTCGGCTGTTCTGTTAGGGGGCTCTGCTGAGGTCTACTCCTTTATAATGACTTCACATATTCAAGCCATATTGTAATGACATTTAGTTAAAATCATGGCCCTGGCCTGCTGTATTCCCCAGCAACAGCCACCATGTTTTTGATGCCATGCATGTCAATTTTTAATGTTGGTATTTATTAAAGCAGTGATTCATCAATCTCATATTAAAGGTCATTTTATAGCATAAATTGTGGGGCATAATACTGGTTGGGAAGATTTTGTAGTGATTGCTTTCATTCTGAATAAATCCATTGCTCTTTTGCTGTCATTTTTAAGAAGGCAAATTCTGTCATGCCAAATACAGAGGGACATAAAAGTACCTTAAGACCAAAAGTTATTTTTACCAAAGCATTCTAAACTGTGTAAAAAAAGCAATACCTGTGATTGGAGGATTTGATTTCTTTTAGCTTTACCACGTAGGAAAACCCAAACATATAGCATCAGCAGCTCCCCATACCCCTATTCATTCCCAGCACACCTGTGTCCCACATTAGGTTCCATGATTGATTGCAAAAAATTGCACGTGTTGTTTAGCCACCTACACATAACTACACAGAAATATTCAGCACAATTATTTGCAGGATAGCATAATGTAAGCCTACAATAGAGTGCTCTATTAAAATAGTATTGTTAATAGGAAAATACTATTCAATAATGTTGTGAGTCATTGATAACCCTAAATACATGGATCGTTTCTTCCATGAAAAGGCAACCTTGGTATTCCGTTTCAACCATCACAGATGTACTTTTCTTATGCAGGCAGATGAACTCGTGGATGCCATTTTTATGTCTCTGTGTGCAGTTCGAAAGACGCAAACTAACTCATTTGCTAACTATCGCTAGCAGATATCCATAGACTTCCAGTCATAGCACTAACGCTAGTTATCACTGGCGCAAAACTACCTCTAACTTCCTTCTTACTGGACAGAGACAAAAATGGTATCCACAAGTTCATCTAACTCTGGGGAAGTAGATAAAGGGCCTCATTGCCAAAATATATCTTTAATCTTTTAAGAAATGTAATAAGAAATTAATTGTAATATAAAATAGAAATGGAATCACGTTCAAATCAAAACATCATGGAGTGCAGCGCTGACTTGAATTGAGAATCAACGCGAGGCGACATTTGCGAATCCTTCAATCGCTCTCCACTGCTGGCGGGTGAGTGTTATGAGCAGCGAAGATAATGGAGAATGACAGTGACTTCATTAATCAATGGGGGTCTTGGATGAGGCTCCTCAAAGTCCTGCCCTCCGATTAGCTTCTTTATTTTTTTCCCATGCCACACTCCTTGAAATTAGTCTCATCAAAGACACCAAGGAGTGCATGCTGCTGCATTATCAGAGGCCTTTGCTGAAACAACTCTTGACCTCTGCACTGAAATGCCCACAGACGGCATGCTGAAAGAAACAACCATCCCTTCTCTTCAGTCTATACCACTGACACTGTCAATTATAGTGAATAGAACAAAAGGGAAGAAAATCCAATTCACAAATCTGGCAGTTCATGATAAATTACCACTTGTATATAATAGACTTCTCACATGTATATACAGCTGCAACTCAAATGGGATTTGGGGTGAAACAACCCATTAAATATAAACAAAAAGTAATGAACATCACACAAAAAAAACCTGGTTAGATGGTAAAGACTAAGAGTTGTAGAATTTGGATATAACATGATGAAAAGGCAAAGAGGCAGCTAACACATCTGATATACTGCATCTTAAACCAAAAATATTTTACTGTGGGGATGGGGATGAATCTAGACAAGTGGATAAAACAAATATTTGATGTTTTCCTTCATCACAGACATGATTTCCTGTATACAGTATTCAATCAGAAAGGTTCTAATTTGGTCCTACAAGTGTTTCATTCTAATTTCAGCTGAATGAGTAGTTTGCTAGAAAATAACATTACGGTCGCGGTCCCCTGCTCAGACATTGCATGCGTCAACCATCGACTGACATGCTACAGTATAACAGGCCTGGGCAACTCCAGTCCTCGGGGGCCTGAGTGTCACGCTTTTGCCCCAGCTAACATACCGGACTCCAACAATCAGTTAAAAATGCAATTAGCCCCCCCCCAGGCCTGGCAAACCATGTGGGTAGTTGAAATACCTATCCAGGGATTGTAAGATTTTGCATGCGTCAGCAACACCTGGGCAGATGAACTACCCAAAGTCTTCAGCTGCCTGGAATGATAGGCCTACCAAAGCTGTTTAAACAAGCAGGCCTATTCTGATATTTTGTTCCACTAATTGGTCTTTTGACCAATCACATCATCCCTTTTCACAGCAGACCTTTTTCAAAAGCTGATCTGATTGGTCAAAAGACCAATTAGTGAAAAAAAATAGAATTTGTCTGCCTGCGTAAACAGCCCAAGTTGCCTCAAGTAAACAATGTTTGATTAGAACTTTAATTCCGTAGAGTTTATATAATATTTCGCAGTCAAACCAAAATGCATACAAGCTCATTCATTAGATTAATCTGTGAATTGATTGAAACATTTGAGTGCTTATCAAGAGAGCAGGTTCTCTGTATTCGATACACTCCCCCTGCCTAGTGCTTGACTAAAAGGAATTGCAAAAACTAAGCATTCGGTGCCATCTACTGGATTCACTACGTAATCTTGATACTCATTCCACCATGACCATTTTTGTAAAACATCTTCTACAAATCAGAGAAATGAAAATACTCAAGCTCTGCCTTCAAAAGAAGAAACACTCAGTGAGAGGAACAGGCACTGGCTGACTGAGCAAAAATGTTTTCTGCAGAGCCATATATTTAGAGATTGGACCTTTAGGTCAATACACAAAAGGATCCTAAATGTGTGTATCATCCAACAAAATGTACACAATATTCCTTAATTTAATACTTCCTGATTGAAGCCAATACATTTTCAGACGGTAGCTATACTGTACATCTGTGGTTACGACCAAAGAGGAGACGTCCGTAAGGACAGTTGATCTTTATTTAGTTTCTTAATAGAAATGTATACATTAAAAACAAAATAGTATTCAGTGTGTGTGGGGGGTTAAGTGAGATTGTTAATTATGATTACATTATGTGTCCAATACAAACATTTATAGGACCGGGTGGGAGTAAATAAAACTTCACAAAATAACTTGGATTGTGTGTACATGGTTGTAAAGAAACAAGTATAATGGTGGAGTTGAGCAGGAAGACATTGTGCTGCAGGACAACATTGTTATGCCATCAAGGCAGTAGTCCAGAGGTGGGACTGAGGGGGTAAAAAGGTGAAAGACAAGGCAAGGGCCCTGTTTGAATACTTCAGAAATCCATTGTTCCTTCCTAGCTACTGTGTGGTAATCACAGATCTGGATTGGTGAAAATAATAGGGTGGTAAACTTACGCCTATCCAATCACTTATAGATCTGTGCTTACATCACAAGGGAGGAAGGAGGTATTAAAACTATCTGAACAGCCAGGATTGCGCTTCACGGTCAGGGGCTGTCTACCCAGCTGCACAGTCCATTATCCACCATAGCACGGTTCACAGACACCAACTGGAACAGCAAGAGAAAAACATTAACAACATGAACCCATTAGAACACTTTTTTAAAAGCATTAGGAGAAAAGCTTCAGTACTTTAAACATGTTCCAAAATAAACAAAATATTGCCAACCTCTTCTCCTTCTGTTCTCCATATCTGTACCAAAGGAATGCCACTGGTGTGACCGTTTGTGACCTGAGGAAAATGCAGATATACAGGGTAAGAACAGGGACATGTCATTCTGCAGACTGTACATCAGCAGGAGACGTATCCATGCACTTCTCTTTTCTCTACCTGTGCAAGTAGTGCCAATCCTCGTGTCATCTCCTCCAGGGCAGATTTGGCTGCAGCTGAAAAATCTTCTCCAAGTAGAAAAGGAAGAGATAACACAGATATGAGCATGAACTTTCATTCATGTTTAGAATGCAGAATGTATAATTTTGATATTATGTTGTCCTAAAGTAGAGGAAGAAATACAGCTGAAACATACCTGGAATGGGTGCAATATTTTCCAGGATCACCTCAGGCCCTTGGAACGGCAACGCAACAAAGTCAGATCTGTGGGAGGAGCATCGTCAACATCAATCCCACTGTTGCCACTAGGAATAAAAAGTGCCAGGCAAATGTCTGACCTGATTTTCATTTTGCGGGACAAAATGTGAGATTTACCAGTCACATTAAATAGAAATCAATCTAACTGGTCACGTGTAGTTATATATATATATATTTTTTTTGTTGAGAATCCACTGCTGATTCATTGACGCCACATGGAAGCGATTGCAATAATTATGCTAGGGGGAATGATAACGTTCACTTGGTGGGGTGACTCCTTGCACAGCTCTCTGTCCATCTTGATTAACAATATCTTCTGTTGGTGTCAATTTATTTGTCCACGTCCTTGATACTCAATTTATTTGCACTGTTTTTAAGCCGACTACACAATCAGGCATTTGATGAGAAAGGAAGCAAAACTACATCCAATTCCTCCTTGGTGGAAATTTCTGTGTGTAACATGCACACACAGTTGAGGTCGGAAGTTTACATACACCTTCGCCAAATACATTTAAACCTAGTTTCACATTTCCTGATAATTAATCCTGGTAAACATTCCCTGTGTCTTAGGATCACCACTATTTTAAGAATGTGAAATGTCAGAATAATAGGAGATAATTATTAATTTCAGCTTTTATTTCATTCACCACATTCCCAGTGGGTCAGAAGTTTACATACACTCAATTAGTATTTGGTAGCATGGCCTTTAAATTGGTTAACTTGGGCCAAACGTTTCAGGTAGCCTTCCACAAGCTTCCCACAATAAGTTGAGTGAATTTTAGCCCATTCCTCCTGACAGAGCTGGTGTAACTGAGTCAGGTTTGTAGGCCTCCTTGCTCACACACGCTTTTTTCAGTTCTCAATCCCATAAATTTGTGGGCAGGTCAGGGCTTTGTGATGGCCAATACCTTGACTTGGTTGTTCTTAAGCAATTTTGCCACAACTTGGGAAGTTGTGGCAAATGGCATTGTCCATTTGGAAGACCCATTTGCGAACAAGCTTTAACTTCCTGACTGATGTCGAGATGTTGCTTCAATATATCCACAATTTTCCTCCCTCATGATATCATCTATTTTGTGAAGTGCACCAGTCCCTCCTGCGGCAAAGCACCCCCACAACATGATGCTGCAACCCCCGTACCTCACGGTTGGGATGGTGTTCTTCAGCTTGCAAGCCTCTCCCTTTTTACTCCAAATGTAATTATGGTCAAACCGTTCCATTTTTGTTTCATCAGACAAGAGGACAGTTCTCCAAAAAGTACGATCTTTGTCCCCATGTGCAGTTGCCAACCGTAGTCTGGCTTTTTTATGGCGGCTTTGTAGCAGTGGCTTGTTCCTTGCTGAGCGGCCTTTCAGGTTGTGTCGATATAAGACTCTTTTTACTGTGGCTGTAGATACTTTTGTACCGGTTTCCTCCAGCATCTTCACAAGGTACTTTGCTGCTGTTCTGGGATTGATTTGCACTTTTCGCATCAAAGTACGTTCATCTCTAGGAGACAGAACGCATCTCCTTCCTGAGCGGTATGACGGCTGTGTGATCCCATGGTGTTTATACTTGCGTACCATTGTTTGTACAGATGAACGTGGTACCTTCAGGGATTTGGAAATTGCTCCCAAGGATCAACCAGACTTGTGGAGGTCTACAATTTATTTTCTGAGGTCTTGGCTGATTTCTTTTGATTTTCCCATGATGTCAAGCAAAGAAGCACTGTGTTTGAAGGTAGGCCTTGAAATACATCCACAGGTACACATCCAATTGACTCAAATGATGTAAATTAGCCTATCAGAAGCTTCTAAAGCCATGACATAATTTTCTGGAATTTTCCAAGCTGTTTAAAGGCACAGTCAACTTAGTGTATGTAAACGTATGACCCACTGGATTTGTGATAGTGAATTATAAGTGAAATAGTCTAAACAATTGTTGTAACATGTGTCATGCACAAAGTAGATGTTAACAAACTATAGTTTTGGCAAGTCTGTTAGGACAAGACATTTGGGGAGTGGTTGATAAGCAAGTTAATGACTCCAACCTAAGTGTATGTAAACTTCCAACTTCAAGTGTACATGCATACAGTACCAGCCAAAAGTTAAGCCACACCTACTCATTCAAGGGTTTCTTTGTTTTTACTATTTTCTACATTGTAGAATAAGAGTGAAGACATCAAAACTATGAAATAACACATGGAACCATGTAGTAACCAAAAAGTGATCAATCAAAACACACTGCTCAAAAAAATAAAGGGAACACTAAAATAACACATCCTAGATCTGAATGAATGAAATGTTCTTATTAAATAGTTTTTTCTTTACATAGTTGAATGTGCTCACAACAAAAATCACACAAATTATCAATGGAAATCAAATTTATCAACCCATGGACGTCTGGATTTGGAGTCACACTCAAAATTTAAGTGGAAAACCACACTACAAGCTGATCCAACTTTGATGTAATGTCCTTAAAACAAGTCAAAATGAGGCTCAGTAGTGTGTGGCCTCCACGTGCCTGTATGACCTCCCTACAACGCCTGGGCATGCTCCTGATGAGGTGGCGGATGGTCTCCTGAGGGATCTCCACCCAGACCTGGACTAAAGCATCCGCCAACTCCTGGACAGTCTGTGGTGCAGTCTGTTGGTGGATGGAGCGAGACATGATGTCCCAGATGTGCTCAATTGGATTCAGGTCTGGGGAATGGGCGGGCCAGTCCATAGCATCAATGCCTTCCTCTTGCAGGAACTGCTGACAAACTCCAGCCACATGAGGTCTAGCATTGTCTTGCATTAGGAGGAACCCAGGGCCAACCGCACCAGCATATGGTCTCACAAGGGGTCTGAGGATCTCATCTCGGTACCTAATGGCAGTCAGGCTACCTCTGGCGAGCACATGGAGGGCTGTGCGGCCCCCCAAAGAAATGCCACCCCACACCATGACTGACCCACCGCCAAACCGGTCATGCTGGAGGATGTTGCAGGCAGCCGAACGTTCTCCACGGCGTCTCCGGACTCTGTCACGTCTGTCACGTGCTCAGTGTGAACCTGCTTTCATCTGTGAAGAGCACAGGTCGCCAGTGGCGAATTTGCCAATCTTGGTGTTCTCTGGCAAATGCCAAACGTCCTGCACGGTGTTGGGCTGTAAGCACAACCCCCACCTGTGGACGTCGGGCCCTCATACCACCCTCATGGAGTCTGTTCCTGACTGTTTGAGCAGACACATGCACATTTGTGGCCTGCTGGAGGTCATTTTGCAGGGCTCTGGCAGTGCTCCTCCTGCTCCTCCTTGCACAAAGGCGGAGGTAGCGGTCCTGCTGCTGGGTTGTTGCCCTCCTACGGCCTCCTCCACGTCTCCTGATGTACTGGCCTGTCTCCTGGTAGCGCCTCCATGCTCTGGACACTACGCTGACAGACACAGCAAACCTTCTTGCCACAGCCCGCATTGATGTGCCATCCTGGAAGAGCTGCACTACCTGAGCCACTTGTGTGGGTTGTAGACTCCGTCTCATGCTACCACTAGAGTGAAAGCACCGCCAGCATTCAAAAGTGACCAAAACATCAGCCAGGAAGCATAGGAACTGAGAAGTGGTCTGTGGTCACCACCTGCAGAACCACTCCTTTATTGGGGGTGTCTTGCTAATTGCCTATAATTTCCACCTGTTGTCTATTCCATTTGCACAACAGCATGTGAAATGTATTGTCAATCAGTGTTGCTTCCTAAGTGGACAGTTTGATTTCACAGAAGTGTGATTGACTTGGAGTTACATTGTGTTGTTTAAGTGTTCCCTTTATTTTTTTGAGCACTGTGTGTGTGTGTATATATATATATATATATATATCTCAGTTGTTTTATGACAAGGTGGGGGTGGTATACAGAAGATAGCTCTATTTGGTAAAAGACCAAGTCCATATCATGGAAAGAATAGCTCAAATAAGCAAAGAGAAACAGTCCATCATTACTTTAAGACATGGTCAGTCAATACAGAACATTTCAAGAACTTTGAAAGTATCTTCCAAGTGCAGTCGCAAAAACCATCAAGCGCTATGATGAAACTGGCTCTCATGAGGACCGCCACAGGAAAGGAAGAGACTTGCTTGGCTGTGCATGCCAAGAAACACGAGCAATGCACATTAGACCGGTGGAAATCTGTCCTTTGGTATGATGAGTCCAAATGTAAGATTTTTGGTTTCAACCGCCAGGTCTTTGAGACGCAGAGTAGGTTAACGGATGATCTCTGCATGTGTGGTTCCAACCGTGAAGCATGGAGGTGGTGTGATGGTTTGCTGGTGACACTGTCAGTGATTTATTTAGAATTCAAGGCACACTTAACCAGGATGGCTACCACAGCGTTCTGCAACGATACACCATCTCATCTAGTTTGCGCTTAGTGGGACTATCATTTGTTTTTAACAGAACAATGCCCCAAAACACTTCTCCAGGCTGTGTAAGGGCTATTTGACCAAGAAGTAGAATGATGAGTGCTGCATCAGATGACCTGGCCTCCACAATTGAGATGGTTTGGGGTGAGTTGGACCGCAGAGTGAAGGAAAAGCAGCCAACAAGTGCTCAGCATACGTGGGAACTCCTTCGAGACTGTTGGAAAAGCATTCCTCATTAAGCTGGTTGAGAGAATGCCAAGAGTGTACAAATCTGTCAAGGCCAAAGGGTGGCTACTTTGAAGAATCTCAAATATATTTAGATTTGTATAACACTTTTTTTGGTTACTACACGACTCCATATGTGTTATTTCATAGTTTATGTCTTCACTATTATTCTACAATGTAGGAAATAGTCAAAATAAAGAACCCTTGAATGAGTAGCTGTCCAAACGTTTGACTGGTACTGTATATATTTTTTATCTACATTTCTTTAACGTCGGTAATTACCAGCTGGTGAATTCCAATGTCAACCCCATTCCAGTTATATTCTGAATCCCCACAGGGAGTTTGTCACCTGATCTGGCGGAGGGTGTCCATCTTCACTATATCATAGCCTCCATAGTCCACATAGCGGAGTTCCACCATGGTTTCTTCATGGTGACCCATCACCTGCGCTCTCCACCAGGCTCCCTCAGGCATCTGGGCAGCACAGATCACTCCAACTATGTGTGTGAGATATGCAAAGATAATTGTTCATTTTTGTATATATATTTTTTTAAGTAGGACATTTAAAAAAACTTCAACACCATGGAAAAATACTTTAAAATCAGACATCCTTGAGGCTAAGGAATCCCAAGGCCCTGGCTGTGCATGCCTACCTTCCACTGGGGCCGGCAGGGGAGGGCACCCTGGCTGTGCATGCCTACCTTCCACTGGGGCCGGCAGGGGAGGGCACCCTGGCTGTGCATGCCTACCTTCCACTGGGGCCGGCAGGGGAGGGCACCCTGGCTGTGCATGCCTACCTTCCACTGGGGCCGGCAGGGGAGGGCACCCTGGCTGTGCATGCCTACCTTCCACTGGGGCCGGCAGGGGAGGGCACCCTGGCTGTGCATGCCTACCTTCCACTGGGGCCGGCAGGGGAGGGCACCCTGGCTGTGCATGCCTACCTTCCACTGGGGCCGGCAGGGGAGGGCACCCTGGCTGTGCTTGCCTACCTTCCACTGGGGCCGGCAGGGGAGGGCACCCTGGCTGTGCTTGCCTACCTTCCACTGGGGCCGGCAGGGGAGGGCACCCTGGGTGAGAGTAGCACAGGCTCATATTTTGGTCCAGACTGCAGAGAGCATGGAAGGTGGGGTGTTTGTGCTGCTGGAGGAACACACAGTTCCCAGATGCTACCTGGATCACCATTACCTCAACTGTAACCCTATGGGGAAGCAGCAGCTAAGGGAAAAAAATAGTATTTTAGTCAAAGCACCATTTACAATCCCACACTACTTCAGCCAAGCAGAAGAAACAACTTACCCAGGATGTGATGGAGAGAGAGGGAAGGCTGGCCACTGGAGGTTGGACGTAACAGTTGGTCACATCTAGATCTTTGAACTTTTTCCTGATCAGCTCCAGAGCACAATCCACCTGTTCCTCTGACCCTGAAGGAAACAGAGGGACAAACTGAGCGAGCCACTAGTGACACTACAGCTCCCAATGCCTAGGTTCCCAAATCCCAACTACAAGTGATGTCCTGTTGTGGAGAGGCAGCTCCTGGGTCACTCACCCTCTATGTGGCAGATCTGGAACTCCTGGGTGTAAGGTAGGGCGGTGATGAAGACCTTAGCTCCAGACGTCTCCTTCAGGTAGTTCACATGTCGCCCCTTCTTCCCAATCAATCTACCAACAAAATGCTGTTGGACAGTGAAACCAGAGAATACATAGTATCATGCATAAGTTATTACATTATACTAGAAGATGTGCGTCTTTCTCCGAGCGTGCACACATGCTGTCCAGGTCGCTCTTCCACTGATAACACCAAGCACTTCTAAGAGTAATTGGAAAGAGATCTGTGTGCGTACATGCTGCCTAGCTCTGTGGAATGTCCTCTTGATTGAGAACCTGAGGAGATTAAGACAACAGGCAGGGCAGCAGGACTCCCCTCACACACTGCCCCTTTACTACAGCCCAACCCACCATGCCATAGCCCTATGAATCCGACAACTGTACCCAGGTCACTGTCACCGGAGCACCAGATCTCAGGCTCACTTAAATTGAGATGACTGACAGCAGCACACTACTGTAACAACTCAAGGCTATATCTACAAGCCCTCATGTCACCTGCACTAGAGAACCTAAACTGGAAATCAGTAGCCAGAGAAAATGCATTATGAGTAAGGTGGAAGAGTTAGACAGGAAGGTAAACTCACCTTTGGCACCTCTATCTCCCAAACAGTCGGTGACTGGCTGCTGTTGTGACTTTGGTTGTATTTTTCAATTGCCTGATTGGTGTTCAGTAGCTGACTTGGTAGACTGGGACTGCTATGCTTGTTGTCCCTGGCTTCATGTTGACAGTAACCGTCTACACAGTCCATGCGGTTCACACCAGAGCCTGGGGGCAAGGATCAGTCACTAAAAACAGTCACTTGTGTTGTGTACACAATACAACCACGCAAACACAGACCGTATAAAAGACCCACATACAACATAAGTAACAGAGAAGAGAATACATTCTGTCATGGAAATAGTTTTCCTACTTGAATACTGTGCATAAAAGAAAAATAAATAGTGCCTTGCGAAAGTATTCGGCCCCCTTGAACTTTGCGACCTTTTGCCACATTTCAGGCTTCAAACAAAGATATAAAACTGTATTTTTTTTGTGAAGAATCAACAAGTGGGACACAATCATGAAGTGGAACGACATTTATTGGATATTTCAAACTTTTTTAACAAATCAAAAACTGAAAAATTGGGCGTGCAAAATTATTCAGCCTCCTTAAGTTAATACTTTATAGCGCCACCTTTTGCTGCGATTACAGCTGTAAGTCGCTTGGGGTATGTCTCTATCAGTTTTGCACATCGAGAGACTGAAATTTTTTCCCATTCCTCCTTGCAAAACAGCTCGAGCTCAGTGAGGTTGGATGGAGAGCATTTGTGAACAGCAGTTTTCAGTTCTTTCCACAGATTCTCGATTGGATTCAGGTCTGGACTTTGACTTGGCCATTCTAACACCTGGATATGTTTATTTTTGAACCATTCCATTGTAGATTTTGCTTTATGTTTTGGATCATTGTCTTGTTGGAAGACAAATCTCCGTCCCAGTCTCAGGTCTTTTGCAGACTTGCAGACTTCTTCCAGAATAGTCCTGTATTTGGCTCCATCCATCTTCCCATCAATTTTAACCATCTTCCCTGTCCCTGCTGAAGAAAAGCAGGCCCAAACCATGATGCTGCCACCACCATGTTTGACAGTGGGGATGGTGTGTTCAGGGTGATGAGCTGTGTTGCTTTTACGCCAAACATAACGTTTTGCATTGTTGCCAAAAAGTGCAATTTTGGTTTCATCTGACCAGAGCACCTTCTTCCACATGTTTGGTGTGTTTCCCAGGTGGCTTGTGGCAAACTTTAAACACTTTTTATGGATATCTTTAAGAAATGGCTTTCTTGCCACTCTTCCATAAAGGCCAGATTTGTGCAATATACGACTGATTGTTGTCCTATGGACAGAGTCTCCCACCTCAGCTGTAGATCTCTGCAGTTCATCCAGAGTGATCATGGGCCTCTTGGCTGCATCTCTGATCAGTCTTCTCCTTGTATGAGCTGAAAGTTTAGAGGGACGGCCAGGTCTTGGTAGATTTGCAGTGGTCTGATACTCTTTCCATTTCAATATTAAATTGCTTGCACAGTGCTCCTTGGGATGTTTAAAGCTTGGGAAATCTTTTTGTATCCAAATCCGGCTTTAAACTTCTTCACACCAGTATCTCGGACCTGCCTGGTGTGTTTCTTGTTCTTCATGATGCTCTCTGCGCTTTTAACGGACCTCTGAGACTATCACAGTGCAGGTGCATTTATACGGAGACTTGATTACACACAGGTGGATTGTATTTATCATCATTAGTCATTTAGGTCAACATTGGATCATTCAGAGATCCTCACTGAACTTCTGGAGAGAGTTTGCTGCACTGAAAGTAAAGGGGCTGAATAATTTTGCATGCCCAATTTTTCAGTTTTTGATTTGTTAAAGTTTGAAATATCCAATAAATGTCGTTCCACTTCATGATTGTGTCCCACTTGTTGTTGATTCTTCACAAAAAAATACAGTTTTATATCTTTATGTTTGAAGCCTGAAATGTGGCAAAAGGTCGCAAAGTTCAAGGGGGCCGAATACTTTCGCAAGACACTGTATATTTCTTCAGTGCAGAAAAATATGCCCCAGTCATATGGGACCTGTAAACAGAACACAGGCCATGGGTGTGACAGATGCATAAAGCGACAGGTCAGCTTGGACAGAAAGGATGCTGATATGTTGTGAGAAGTTGAAAGTCTGCTAATCAAGCAGCTCACCTGGAACATTCGCCATCCACCAACCGTTAGTGAGGAACATGCTGGTGGCCCCCAGTCCTTCAGCAGGTCCTCTGGGTGGTTGCTGGCTCATACTGGTGCTCAACTCCTTGCCACTGGAGACCTTTTCGGTCTGACCAGAGCTGGATCCAGAATCACCTACTGCAGAATCTTCTTCTGCTGGCTCGATCTTCTCCGTCTCAATCTCAGCTCTACTGCTGTGGTCGTGTTTCACATCCTCCAGAACTATAGGAGATGAACTGATGTTCTCTCTGCCGGTTGTTGAACACGGATCCTCTTGGAATAGAGGTGGCATCTCATGCTCAGGTTCACTGTTATCCATTGAGATGTGGTCTGGGGCTTTGCAGGGGTCCCCGCTATTGAGAGGACTAACACTATGTCCTAGCTGGGTCTTTTCCTTCAGGAATTGACTCACTGCTGCGGAGACCACATCAGTGATGAGACCTGACACCAGCTGGTTAATTTCTGCGGTGTTGATCCTGCTGAGTTTACATTCCTCAGACTCTTTCTTCTGAGGTGACCTCAAAATTCCCAATGGCTGCTTTGAGGCAGACACCTGACTGGTTATAAGGTGGCTCGGGGAAGCCAGACAGGTGTCAGCCTGTAGACTTGACTTACAGGTTGGTTCTTCCACAGCAGACAGGATGTCTCCCTCTGGCTCCAGTCTAACAACCTCTTCCTCCTCTGCAGGCTCCAGTCTAACCCCCTCCTCCTCCTCTGCAGGCTCCAGTCTAACCACCTCCTCCTCCTCTGCAGGCTCCAGTCTAACCTCCTCCTCTGCAGGCTCCAGTCTAACCACCTCCTCTGTAGGCTCCAGTCTAACCACCTCCTCTGCAGGCTCCAGTCTAACCACCTCCTCTGCAGGCTCCAGTCTAACCACCTCCTCTGCAGGCTCCAGTCTAACCACCTCCTCTGCAGGCTCCAGTCTAACCACCTCCTCTGCAGGCTCCAGTCTAACCACCTCCTCTGCAGGCTCCAGTCTAACCACCTCCTCTGCAGGCTCCAGTCTAACCACCTCCTCTGCAGGCTCCAGTCTAACCACCTCCTCCGCAGGCTCCAGTCTAACCACCTCCTCCGCAGGCTCCAGTCTAACCACCTCCTCCGCAGGCTCCAGTCTAACCACCTCCTCCGCAGGCTCCAGTCTAACCACCTCCTCCGCAGGGTCCAGTCTAACCACCTCCTCCGCAGGCTCCAGTCTAACCACCTCCTCCGCAGGCTCCAGTCTAACCACCTCCTCCGCAGGCTCCAGTCTAACCACCTCCTCCGCAGGCTCCAGTCTAACCACCTCCTCCGCAGGCTCCAGTCTAACCACCTCCTCCTCCTCCTCCTCTGCAGGCTCCAGTCTAACCACCTCCTCCTCCTCCTCTGCAGGCTCCAGTCTAACCACCTCCTCCTCCGCAGGCTCCAGTCTAACCACCTCCTCCTCCTCCTCTGCAGGCTCCAGTCTAACCACCTCCTCCTCCTCCTCTGCAGGCTCCAGTCTAACCACCTCCTCCTCCTCCTCTGCAGGCTCCAGTCTAACCACCTCCTCCTCCTCCTCCTCTGCAGGCTCGAGTCTAACCACCTCCTCTGCGGGCTCCAGGTTCAAAGTGCTGTTTGTAATGTCCTCCAGTGTCTCAGACTGTGGTGGTTGATTTAAACCTGCACTTTCACCGACGGACTTAGATTTACCAGAGCCTAGGTCACAGATTGATAAGGAGCAAGTTGACTCATGACTGGCGGCACGCATAGCCGATGGCACACAATGGGAACACCAGCCATGCAATTCTAGATCCTGCTCAGGTCCACCCTCAGCTGCAGTCTCTAGGAACACTTGAGCTGAAGACTCAGTGCTCTCGTAAACAGGCTTCACGGCAGCAGTAACCAGGCCACTAATGAGACCGTCTGCAGCCACAACCCTTACCTCAGGTTGTGATTGGCAGAGTGGGACTATACCCTGCTCTGCTGCTGCTGGGGTGTTTGTAATATCAACAAGCTCCTGTTCCACTAATGACCACTCCCTCACTGCGTGCCCGTCCAGATGCATCCCAGTCGAGTGGCCGTTCTCCACAACACAGTTACCTACGTCTCTGGGGGAGGACAGGTGCTCCTGGTCTGCGGTCGTCTCATCATTTGCGTCATCCTTGTCAGTGAGGTGGTATTCTTTCTTCCGATAGGTGTACCACCACAGGCCTAGGAAAGCCAACACTCCTGACAGGTAGAGGGTCAGAACGGAGTGAAGCCTCTGCACCATCACCTAACCTCCTACTGCTAACAGCAACACCTGAGAAGAGAGAGACAAGTTAACACCATAGAGACAAATCAACACCCTGTCTGTACTGCTAACTGGGATAGAAACGGGTAAAGCACCAGTTAAGGGGAGGGCTAAGGGGTCATACCCACACCATCCTTCTATATCCAGAAAAACCAACCCTCTGGGCAGCAATCCCATTAACAGCCAGGCCATGGTGCCAGCATCTGATTACAGCCAACAGAGCTCCGGTCAAGTGCTACATGGTCCCCTCTGCAGTAGTTCACTTAGGGACGCAGTGTCTGGGGCGAAGGGCCCTGATAGGATAATGGTGACACACCACTTCAAAAATACGACGTCAACAGTAGTTATTAGCTACTGTATGTGGGGGACCACTATCCCTTTTATCATCAGTCATATAACCAAAAGGCTACATATCTTGTTTATTAATTATCACCAGTAATATAGTGAACAAATTAAAAAACAACATGCAATTACCAAGACTATACTGAGTTAACTTTTGTTTGTTTATTTTAAATAAATTAGGCCCTAATCTATGGATTTCACGACTGGGAATACAGATATGCATCCATTGGACAGATATCTGGGGCACTATGCTCACAACTTTGACATCAGCAAACCGCTCACCCACGTCATACACGTTGTCTGCAGTTGGATGTACTGCCAAATTCTGTAAAACGACATGAGGCAGCTTATGGTAGAGAAAGAAACATTCAATTCTCAGCAACAACTCTGGTAGACATTCCTCCAAACAGCATGCCAATTGCACTCCCTTAACACTTGAGACACGTGGCAGTGACAAAACTGCACATTTTAGAGTGGCCTTTTGTCCCCAGCACAAGGTGCACCTGTGCAATGATTTTTAAATCATTACACAGGTGCACATTTGTTTAATTATCTTATTGATATGCCACACGTGTCAGGTGTATGGATTATCTTGGCAAAAGATAAATGCTCACTAACAGGGATGTAAACAAATGTGGCCCAAAAAAAATTGAGAAAAGCTTTTTGTGCATATGGAACATTTCTGCTATCTTATTTCAGCTCATGAAACCTGGGACCAACACTTTAAATGTTCCGTTTATATTTGTTGTGTAGGTTGACAAAGTGTGTACTTTCCACAGAATATAAGTCAACCTAGGTAGAAGTATTGTTTGTAGTTAGGACAGCCGGTCAGGGTCTGGCCAATGTGCAGGTCCACCCATAACCTTTTTGTAGAGCATTATAAAAAGGTGGTGAGTGAAAGGCATGCCATTCCCTCACAGATCCTGTCTGTGCAATGAAACAACGTCATGGGCTACATTGCAGTTCCACTAAAGCCTCCGACCTTCAGGCTCTGGCATACCGACAAGCTGGCTACTCCCCTCGCCAGGCATGCCAGTCAGGCTACAGAAGTTAGTTACGCAACATGACAAATACTGTAGTACTTATCTTTCTCCAAGGAGGGAAGCTAACATATTTACAATAGTTGGTTTCCAGAAGGAAATAATAACTTCATAGCATTATAGACATGCAAAATGTATGGTTTAGAAAAAAATGCAACACCCTGCCTTATTCTATTGGCTACAGCAGTTAATTTATGAATGGTGATCTTCGAGACAGGACAAGAGGAGCAGCCTAAAAGTTTGACAAACGAGCAGGTTCACGTGATGGTCCAGTCTTCATATTCCTCAAAGGATTTCCTAACCTATGCTCCATATCAATCTCTGTTTACAGGGCCTCCACTCCCAGCAGGAAAGGGTAGTGATAGGCCTACCTACCATGCTCACCAATATCCCCTCCCACAAAAGCCAGACCCCTAACTGCAGACATTTGCCAAATCATAGATTTGACTAATGGCTGTGGTCTGACTGTAGTCTAACTAGAGTATGTTTTATTATATATATATATATATATTATATTTATATATATAGCCATGTTTCCTAGAATTTGTGTTGCGGTTCAATTTTTCCAACTGTACACACTGATTTTATATTTAATGCCTAGCTAATTATCCCTATAGGATTGAGGGACCTCTAGCTATTGCATTTGCTTTAGGTCAAAATAGTAAATTGAGCAAGCATGGACCCTGGGAGATTGGTCCATGCTTGCAGTCCTTATAACTAACAAATCCCCGGTAGCATGTTTCTGGTCTTAGGTTCAGGAATGGCAGAAAAGGCTACCCTAGAAATAGCATTGTTGGGACATCTGGACAGCTTGTCAGTTAATAAATCATTTTAATAGAGTATTATTACTCTTCAACTTGTAGATTCAAATTCTGTGTTAAACATCACAGCATAGTTGAAAGATACATGGTACCTGGAAATCCGAAGAGGGTGGCCAGCAAAGATAGGAGGGATGGGCTGAGGGAAGCTGAGGGTTGGGATGTGGACTTGGAGACAAGTAGGAGTGGAGTTGCTGGGCAGGGGATAGAATGACGGTCAAAGATCAGTTTTAAAAAAAAAACAAGTCAAAAGAAAACAAGTTCGAATGACACTAAGGGGAAACGTTGTTACACCTAATGCCTGTTTGCCTGAGGCGGATGCCGCCCAGGTGTTTGTACACACACACGTAAATAGTTACTTTAAAGAATCGTAAATATGTTCATGAACTGAAAAAAAAAGTCATAAAACTTTCCATACAAACAAAAAGGTTTCTCTCAAATGTCTCTTTCGCCAAGATAATCCAGCTACCTGACCAGGTGTGGCATATCATTACACAGGTGCACCATGTGCAAGGGAAAATAAGAGACCACTAAAATGCGCAGTTGTCACAACACAATGCCACATGTCGCAAGTTGAGCGAGCGTGCAATTTGCATGCTGACTACAGGAATGTCCACCAGAACTGTTGCCAGAGAATTGAATGTTCATTTCTCTACCATAAGCCGCATCTGTCATTTCAGAGAATTTTTCAGTGTGTCCAACAGGCCTTACAACCGCAGACCAGGTGTATGGAGTCATGTGGGGGAGTGGTTTGCCGATGTCAACGTTGTGAACCGAGTGCCCCATGGAGGTAGTGGGTTATGGTATGGGCAGGCAACACAATTGCATTTTTAAATCGATGACAATTTTAATGCACAGAGATACAATGGGCCTCAGGAGCTCGTCACAGTAAGGTCAACTTGTATACATTTTTTAACTGTGACCAACAGATGCATATCTGTATTCTCAGTCATGTGAAATCCATAGCTTAGGGACTAATGAACTTCAATTGACTGATTTTCTTATATGAACTGCAAGACCATAAACTCTGAAATTGTTGCATTTATATTTGTTCAGCATATAAAAATATGCTTTCGCATACAGTACCAGTCAAAAGTTGCCATGCCTACTTATTCAAGGTTTCTTTACTTTTACTACATTGTAGAATAACATGCTGACCGTACACGTCGTGTGCGCTGAGAAATAAATGTACATATACATGTTATTCAAATCATTGCACCCACAATGCTCGCGAGCGTCTGTGGCCAGGCGCCAAAATAGAAAAATAGGTTCCATTTCTGCCGCTCAACCGGCCTCTCCCGTCTCATTGGTTCTTAGAAGCATATACCAATGTGGGTGATGGAAAGATGAAGGTCTGCACTCCGGCAGATTGTCGTAATAGTGTAAAGTTAATTGCTAACCGCCATATTGACTCCAAAATAAGAAGCCGGAAGGAGGAGAGCTGACGAAAAACTTAATCATTTTATCTGTGGATTAAATTGTCGGAGTTGAGGACCTTGTGCATTTCAAGTAAAATAACCCAATGTTTATATCCCAGGACAAATGAATTAGCAACAGCAAGCTAAATTGCCATAAATGTTTGCTTTTTGACCTGTCCCCAAATTAAATATAAATTGGTTCAGTTTGTTTTGATATTTCAACCTGCGTGTCCTGATCGTGTCTGGTGTGGGGGTACAAAATCAAAATGCGCGCGATGGAGCGCGAGTGGTTTGGTCAGCATGTCATAGAAGACGAAACTATGAAATGACATATGGAATCATGTAGTAGCCAACAAATTGTTAAATTTAAAAATATATATATTTTAGATTCTTCAAAGTAGGAACCCTTAGCCTTGACAGCTTTGCATTCTCTCAACCAGCGTGATGAGGTAGTCCCTTGGAATGCATTTCAATTAAACAGGTTTGCCTTGTTAAAAGTTAATTTGTGGGGCCTCCCGGGTGGCGCAGTGGTTAAGGGCTGTGCCACCAGAGACTCTGGGTTCGCGCCCAGGCTCTGTCGCAATCAGGAGGTCCATGGGGCGACGCACAAGTGGCCCAGCGTTGTCCGGGTTAGGGAGGGCTTGGCCGGTAGTGATATCCTTGTCTCATCGTGCACCAGCGACTCCTGTGGCGGGCCGGGTGCAGTGCGCGCTAACCAAGGTTGCCAGGTGTACGGCGTTTCCTCCGACACAATGGTGCGGCTGGCTTCCGGGTTGGATGCACGCTGTGTTAAGAAGCAGTGCGGCTTGGTTGGGTTGTGTATCGGAGGACGCGTGACTTTCAACCTTCGTCTCTCCCGAGCCCGTACAGGAGTTGTACCGATGAGACAAGATAGTAGCAACTCAACAATTGGATACCATGAAATTGGGGAGAAAAAGGGGTAAAATTAAGTTAATTTGTGGAAGTTCTTTCCTTCTTAATGCGTTTGAACCCATCAGTTGTGTTGTGACAAGTTAGGCATGGTATACAGAAGATGGCCCTATTTGGTGGTAAAATACCAAGTCCATGTTATGGCAACAGCTCAAATAAGCAAAGAGAAACAGCCCATCATTACTTTAAAACAAAAGGTCAGAAAATTAAGAACTTGAGCTTGCAAGTTTGTAGAAAATAGTACAAATAAAAATCCTGGAATGAGTGTCCAAACTTGGGTGGCTTAACAGGTGGGTGCATCTCTAGAAACCTTAGATTGGTCACTTTCACTTGTGATGGACACAAATTCGGTGTTGTGATGGGCTATTACGATCCTTCTGTTCCAAATTCAGTGCAGAGACTTTAGCTCGGAATTCCGAGTAGGATGACCGTTCAAAACGTATTTTCCCAGTCGGAGCTCGTTTTGAGTTCCCAGTTGCCTTGAACTCACGGAAGTATAAGATTTCCCATTTCCGAGTTTCCAGTTGTTTTGAACGCGGCAGAAGTCATGTTGGATTGACAGCATGGCCAATGTATTCAACATTTTCTAGGCCACAGTAAAGTGTTGTTTACTCGACTTTTTGGAACACTGGTAATGGAGTTTAAATGTATCAACTTATATCTGGTGCATATGCCTTAGGTCATGAGTAAACATCTATTGCCACACATACACCCGCGTTCCGAAGTCGTTTCTAATATAATTGTATAAAAAATTCGTGACAGACAAGGGACGTAGATGTGAGTGGTACCTGCACAATTGAAGGCATCGCCACGTTTGACAAACATACAGATAGGCCTAGTCAGCTCTTTCGCTAAAACTAAGCTAGCTAATTGAAATAGTTACGTTACCGCTGATCAAATATGCTTTCGTCAAACGTTTGCTCTGGTTCCTCTCCATTGACTTGCAATGCATTTGGTACTGGTGCAAGATAGTAGGCCAACAAAAATGTAAGGTAGATGCTATGTACTCACCACGTTCTCAATATCCCGCATATAACCGCACACCTGCAAGTTGCTCTACCTCTTAGATGTCTGGTCTCCACATTATTCTTTCAGCAAGCAGCCTAAATCACTCTGAAGTTCGGCAGCTTTGTTCCAAATCCAGCAACCAATCAAACCTCGCGATATTATTCCCCAGGGAGACAGCAGGCAGATAGTGTGTGATTGCGGCCGCAAGTTGAGGAGTTCCTGCATGTGGGCATTCCTGCATCTACAACGCGCATCCCATTGATTCCTTCATGAAAGCCCTCCCTGACCATAGATACACTCCAATTCTACACCATCAGACGAAGTTGTACGGAACAAGGACTGGGGGCGAAACATATTTCTCCCATGGCCAAAGAAACTCAAAAGGAGTGATGATACTAATTAACAATTTTGCAAACTGTTCAAACAGATCAGCAAGGAAGGTGGATCCTTTTAAATATGCTATTGGCCAATTAACAGACTTGGCTCTTTAATCTTGTGGACTCCCAACTTTACGGATTTACCGTTTTACATTTTTTTTAATTATCTCGCTCAACTTTTTTCATTCAACTTTTTCACTCCGGACGCTTTATCTGGACATGGTTCTACAGGACCTCCAACAGGCGAAGCTAAGTAGTAACATTAACATTATGACTAACTGCAGTCGCTGTACTCATAATTTACAGGAGAACGATCGCCTTATGGCGATGATAGCTGTGCTGCAAGCCCAGCTTCAGACACGATCGTTAGTATTGGGAATTTTCCAGAACATGTGTGTTCATTTCAGAAGAGGCAGCAAGAATAGTGCACTCGATATGTGCGTCTGGGTCATTAGACACCATTACATATGCTCCTGTCTGGGGAGTGGACATGTCTATTTATTTTTTAACAATTGCTGTGCCTCTAAAGTTTCCATGCCCTAATGTTAAACCAAACTAAAATTATTGCAAGGCAAAAAGATAACGGTGGCTAAATGCCAGAGGGGATGAGTCATTAACATAAAGAGGAGTTACTACAGTTGATGTCGAATTTTACATACACCTTAGCCAAATACATTTAAATGCAGTTTTTCACAATTTCTGACATTTAATCAAAGGAAACATTCCCCATGTTAGGTCAGTTAGAATCGCCACTTTATTTTAAGAATGTGAAATGTCAGAATAATAGTAGAGAGGAGGATTTATTTCAGCTTTTATTTCTTTCATCACATTCCCAGTGGGTTCGCACATTCTCAGAAGTTTACATACACTCAATTAGTATTTGGTTTCATTGCCTTTAAATTATTTAACCTGGGTCAAATGTCTCAGGTAGCCTTTCACAAGCTTCCCATGATAAATTGGGTGAGTTTTGGCCCATTCCTCTTGACAGAGCTGGTGTAACTGAGTCAGGTTTGTAGGCCTCCTTGCTCGCACACGCTCCTTGCTCGCACACGCAGTTCTGCCCACAAATTTTCTACAGGATTGAGGTCAGGGCTTTGTGATGGCCACTCCAATACCTTGATTTTGTTGTCCTTAAGCCATTTTGCCATAACTTTAGAAGTATGCTTGGGGTCATTGTCCATTTGGAAGACCCATTTGCGACCAAGCTTTAACTTCCTGACTGATGTCTTGAGATGTTGCTTCAATATATCCACATCATTTTCCTACCTCATGTTGCCATCTATTTTGTGAAGTGCACCAGTCCCTCCTGCAGCAAAGCCCCCCCCCTCACAACATGATGCTGCCACCTCTGTGCCTCACGGTTGGAATGGTGTTCTTCGGCTTGCAAGACTCCCCCTTTTTCCTTCAAATGTAACGATGGTCATTATTGCCAAACAGATCTATTTTTGTTTCATCAGATCAGAGGACATTTCTCAAAAAAGTATGATCTCTGTCCCCATGTGCAGTTGCA
This sequence comes from Oncorhynchus mykiss, assembly GCF_057628025.1. Lineage (NCBI taxonomy): Eukaryota > Metazoa > Chordata > Actinopteri > Salmoniformes > Salmonidae > Oncorhynchus > Oncorhynchus mykiss. Next base: position 26,023,389 of record NC_143033.1, on the reverse strand, counting down.
AACCGTAGTCTGGCTTTTTTTATGGTGGTTTTGGAGCAATGGCTTCTTCCTTGCTGAGAGGCCTTTCAGGTTACGTCGATATAGGACTCGTTTTACTGTGGATATAGATACTTTGTACCTGTTTCCTCCAGCATCTTCACAAGGTCCTTTGCTGTTGTTCTAGGATTGATTTGCACTTTTCTCACCAAAGTACGTTCATCTCTACGAGACAGAGCGCGTCTCCTCCCTGAGCGGTATGACGGCTGTGTGGTCCCATGGTGTTTACACTTGCTTACTATTGTTTGTGCAAATGAACGTGGTACCTTCAGGCATTTGGAAATTGGTCCCAAGGATGAACCAGACGAGTGGAGGTCTACAATTATTTTTCTAAGATCTTGGCTGATTTTAATTTTATTTTCTCATGATGTCAAGCAAAGAGGCACTGAGTTTGAAGGTAGGCCTTGAAATACATCCACAGGTACACCTCCAATTGACTCAAATTATGTCAATTAGGCTATCAGAAGCTTCTAAAGCAATGACATAATTTTCTGTCATTTTTTAAGCTGTTTAAAGGCACAGTCAACTTAGTGTATGTAAACTTGTGACCCACTGGAATTGTAATACAGTGAAATAATATGTCTGTAAACAATTGTTGGAAAAATGACTTGTGTCATGCACAAAGTAGATGTCATAACGGACTTGCCAAAACTATAGTTTGCTCCAACCCAAGTGTATGTAACTTCCAACTTCAACTGTATGTGTGTGACGTAAGGATGAAACTTGTGTGTGTGCCAAGACTGGAAAGTTGTTTTTTTTCATGACCCAGCTCGGCTTATATTACTATTGTAATAAAGTATATTTGAACTAACAGGCTCCGGTATTTGAGAAATATTATTGACTGAATATTTGCACGGAATTAGCCAAGTGTAAGAAAGGATGAAACCGCATCTGTGCCACCAATAAGTACAGATAGTATAAATCCCCTCGCACGGTCCCTGCAGCCGGACAATTTTCTCATGGTTTTATGGAAGGAAATGCTGTAGGAATGCTCAACCGGTGTCGCTCATTCAGCTGACAGAAACTTTCAACCGGTTTTCCCCATTAAGCAACGAGTTGGAGTCTGAGGCCGAGCCTTCTCTTGTCTCTCCACCCGTTACGGGGTCTAAGACACCGAAGCCTCCCACCATTAGCTCTGACAAATTGAAAACCCCATGTCATTGGCGACTCTATTACCTGCAGTATTAGACTTAAAAATAATCATCCAGCGATCATACACTGTTTATCAGGGGGCAGGGCTACCGACGTTAAGGCTAATCTGAAGATGGTGCTGGCTAAAGCTAAAACTGGCGAGTGTAGATGGTATAGGGATATTGTTATCCACGTCGGCACCAACGATGTTAGGATGAAACAGTCAGATCACCAAGCATAATATAGCTTCAGCGTGTAAATCAGCTAGAAAGATGTGTCGGCATCGAGTAATTGTCTCTGGCCCCCTCACAGTTAGGGGGAGTGATGAGCTCTACAGCAGAGTCTCACAACTCAATCGCTGGTTGAAAACTGTTTCCTGCCCCTCCCAAAAGATAGAATTTGTAGATAATTGGCCCTCTTTCTGGGACTCACCCACAAACAGGACCAAGCCTGGCCTGTTGAGGAGTGACAGACTCCATCCTAGCTGGAGGGGTGCTCTCATCTTATCTATGAACATAGACAGGGCTCTAACTCTTCTAGCTCCACGATGAGATAGGGTGCAGGCCAGGCAGCAGGCTGTTAGCCAGCCTGCCAGCATAGTGGAGTCTGCCACTAGCACAGTCAGTGTAGACAGCTCAGCTATCCCCATTGAGACCTTGTCTTTGCCTCGATCTAGGTTGGGCAAAACTAAACATGGCGGTGTTCGCTCTATCAATCTCACTGGAATAAAGACCTACTGTCTTTATTGAAAGAGATTGTCATATCTCAAAATAGGGCTACTTAATGTTAGATCCCTCACTTCAAAGGCAGTTATAGTCAATGAACAAATCCCCGATCATAATCTTGATGTGATTGACCTGACTGAAAAATGGCTTAAGCCTGATGAATTTACTGTGTTAAATGAGGCCTCTCCTCCTGGTTACACTAGTGACCATATCCTCGTGTTTCCTGCAAAGGCGGAGGTGTTGCTAACATTTACGATAGTACATTTCAGTTTACAAAAAAAGACTGCATTTTCATCTTGAAATCTATGCAGCCTACTCAATCACTTTTTATAGCTCCTGTTTACAGGCCTCCTGGGCCATATACAGCGTTCCTCACGGAGTTCCCTGAATTCCTATCGGACCTTGTAGTCATGGCAGATAATATTCAAATTTTTGGTGACTTTAATATTCCCTTGCAAAAGTACACAGACCCAATCCAAAAGGCTTTCGGAGCCACCATCGACTCAGTGGGTTTTTCCACAGTCATACTCTGGACCTAGTTTTATTCCCGTGGAATAAATATTGTGGATCTTAATGTTTTTCCTCATAATCATGGACTATCGGACCACCATTTTATTACCTTTGCAATTTCAACAAATAATCTGTTCAGACCCCAACTAAGGATCATCAAAAGCTGTGCTATAAATTCTCAAACAACCCAAAAGCTTCCTAGATACCCTTCCACCTACCCAAGGACATCAGAGTTCAAAAATCGGTGAATCACCTAACTGAGGAACTAAATTTAACCTTGTGTAATACCCTATACGCTGTCGCACCCCTAAAAACAAAAAAACATTTGTCATAAACTAGCTCCCTGGTATACAGAAAAAAGCAAGCTTCCAGAAAATTGGAACAGAAATGGCACTACACCAAACTGGAAGTCTTCAGATTAGCTTGGAAAGACAGTACCAAAGAGCCCTCACTGCTGCTCGATCATCCTATTTTTCCAACATAATTGAGGAGAATAAGAACAATCCAACATTTATTTTTGATACTGTCGCAAATCTAACTAAAAAGCAGCATTCCCCAAGAGAGGATGGCGTTCACTTCAGCTGTGATAAATTCATTAACTTCTTTGAGGAAAAGATCATGATCATTAGAAAGAAAATTACGGACTCCTCTTTAAATGTGTGTTTTTTTCCAAAGCTTAGTTGTCCTGAGTCTGCACAACACTAGCCAGGACCTAGGATCAAGGGAGACTCCTTGCTGTCCCCAGTCCACCTGCTGCTGCTCCAGTTTCAACTGTTCTGCCTGCGGCTATGGAACCCTGACCTGTTCACTGGACGTGCTACCCTTGTCCTGGGACCTGCTATTTTTGACTCTCTCTCTACTGCACCTCTCTCTACTGCCTACCTCCTCATGCCTTTTGCACACAATGTATATAGATTCTTTTTTTATACTATGTTATTGACTTGTTTATTGTTTACTCCATGTGTAACTCTGTGTTGTTGTCTGTTCACACTGCTATGCTTTATCTTGGCCAGGTCGCAGTTGCAAATGAGAACTTGTTCTCAACTAGCCTACCTGGTTAAATAAAGGTGAAATAAAAAAAGTGCATGAGCGTGATGATGGATTGTCGTGTGATTTCATTTACGGTCCATTAAACCCATATTATCCTCCTTTTGCTGTATATCTCTGATGTTGAGATGTGTCTGTTACTTGAACTCTGTGATGCTTTTATTTGGGCTGCAATTTCTGAGGTGCAGTTTACTCTAATGAACTTATCCTCTGCAGCAGAGGTAACTCTGGGTCTGCCTTTCCTGTGGCAGTCCTCATGAGAGCCAGATTCATCATAGCGCTTGATGGTTTTTGCAACTGCACTTGAAGAAACTTTCAAAGGTAGTGACATTTTCCAGATTGGCTAACCTTCCTTTCTTAAAGTAACGATGGGCTTTGCTTTTTTGAGCTGTCTTTTACCAAACAGGCCTCTCGTCTGTATACCACCCCTACCTTGACACAATACAACTCATTGGCTCAAACACATTATTAAGAACATTACATGATATGTGTTATTTCATAGTTTGGATGTCTTAACTATTATTCTACAATGTAGAAAATAGTAAAAACAAAGAAAAACCTTTGAATGGGTAGGTGTGTCCAAACCTTTGACTGGGTAGGTGTGTCCAAACCTTTGACTGGGTAGGTGTGTCCAAACCTTTGACTGGGTAGGTGTGTCCAAACCTTTGACTGGGTAGGTGTGTCCAAACCTTTGAATGGGTAGGTGTGTCCAAACCTTTGACTGGGTAGGTGTGTCCAAACCTTTGACTGGGTAGGTGTGTCCAAACCTTTGAATGGGTAGGTGTGTCCAAACCTTTGACTGGGTAGGTGTGTCCAAACCTTTGACTGGGTAGGTGTGTCCAAACCTTTGACTGGGTAGGTGTGTCCAAACCTTTGACTGGAATTGTATATAGCAATAAAAACTGTAACAGAGACACCGAATAAGTCAGAGGAAAAACAAAAATAAATGGAGGAACTTATTCAAGAAAGATCAAGTGTGCTTTATTTTTTATAATATATTAAACTGGATGGAATATATTGTAACAAATATATATATTTTTTAATCTTCAACAAAGAAATGCTACCAAAAATAATTTATTGAAACTTGTTACAAATGTTTGCATCATCCATTATTTTTTTCAATGAATAGTGTAAAATGTACAGCTGTACAGAAAGACTCATGTGAAGGCCCAATTATAGAGGAGGAACTTCTAGATGCAATTAAAGCCTTCAAGTCCGGAAAAACTCCAGGGCTGAATGGCATACCAGTTGAGGTATATCAAATAGGTCCATTATTAACATGTTTTACCACTCCTATAAAAATGATAAAATGATAGACTATCAGATACTGAGCAAGAAGGTCTAATTTCACTATTACTGCAACAGGACCCAGATGGTAAATATAAAGATCCAGTCCACCTAAAAAAACTGAAGACCCCTTATACTTCATTGTTGTGATGCCAAAATCCTAGCAAAATGCATAACGCATAGAATTTAAAAAGTATTGTCATATTATTCATCCTAATCAGACAGTTTTTTTTACATGGACAATACAGTGGAGATAATATAGGACTATAAAGTACTGTAAACAATAGAACACTATGAAACATCTGGAAAACCAGGCCTGGTATTCATAGCTAATTTTGAAAATGCCTTTGATAAAGTACGACTGGAATTGATATATAAACGTTTGGATCATTTTTATTTGGTAGAATCTCTTATACAATGGGTACAAGTTATGTATAGTAACACCAGGTGTAAAATAGTCAATAATGGCTACTTCTCAGAAAGTAATAAATTGTTAAGAGGAGTATTTATATATTATGGCCATCAAAATATTAGCTATTAAAATCCAACAATAATATCAAGGGGCTAAAACTCCAGGGCTTAAGATCAAAGGTGTCATTGTACACGGACGATTCATGTTTCATTTCAAATCAGCAATTTGGATCCCTCCACAGCCTCATAGAGGATCTAGATCATTTTTCTAACCTCTCTGGATTAAATCCGAATTATGATAAAAGCAATATATTAGGTATCGGACCTTTTACGTTACCGTGCAGTTTACCAATATAATGGGACAACGGTGAATTGGACATACTCGGTATTCATATCCCAAAATAAATAAATGATCTCACTACAATACATTTTAATAAAAAGTTAGCCAAATTAGATAACACCTGTCTATTTGTGGAAAAATCCCCCTGACTAATTCTAATTCATGTCCCTATTTACTTATGGCCCTGTGGGGTTTATTTTTTCTCTCTTATTTTACTAATTAGGGAGGGGGAGCACTTTCTCATCATCAATAAATTGTACATCAAAAGCACACTCAAACACACATACATGCCATTATCTTCAAATATGACTCCAGCAGCTAGAGGTCGGACAGAAATGATTTATTAGGGCAACATCTGTAAATGTCAGATGAGGACAGCAACCTATCATACAGTGGAGGTTTAGAGTACACAGTCATCTATATCCTCGATTTGAACTTTTTATTTTCCTCAATATAGTTAATGACAATGCAGTGACATGATGGAGAGGTCATCATTACTAACACTAGAATCATTCAATTTGTATGATTTACATGTACAGCAACTAACTGCTTTACAAAAAGCTAAATAATACAATATATCATCACATGTATTTACAGTGTAGTAAATATACCTTTGTCAATTTTTACACAAAATTATTTACAGAGGTGGAGCTTACTGTGTAAAAAAAATGAGGGAAAGAAACAGTAAAACTGTGGCCAGTGGTTAAAAATATTTTGCATAACCTTGAGATGTGCCAAATTAGGAGATATCACACCAGCGCAAGACACAATTGACTTCAGTTGAGAATCATGAAAACCAACAACACATTTACAGAGAGCTCAGTCTGCCTTTCAGAGACAAGTGTCTGCTCCCACACTTTCCTCTGGTATTAGTGTGATAACAGGTGGTGGGGGTGCTCTGCATCCAAAACTTTTTCAGCTGTCATTTCTATGCTTTACCATTTTGAAAGGAAGTCCAAATGGCCATTCCTGTATATTAAAAGCAACGTTTGAAGAGAAAATACATTTTTAAATTGTTTTATCCTTTGCATTGATCAAAGTGGTTAACTGATATCTATATACTCTCTCTCCTATGCTGCTGCAAATAAATGTTAGAGCCTTCAAATACAGACATGTTCAATTCATTCAATTTAGGACACATTGTATGTGAATTCATTCCTTTCAGTTCTTTAAAGTGGCACATTTCCATTGAGTAAAACCAAGGCAAAAACATTCCCTCCAGCCTAACCTTTCAGATGAGACACTGAGAAGGGGTCTATTGAAGATAGGGTTATCAGTGTTCTGTCCGCCTGCTATACACTGTAAAATAAAGAAATATCAAATAGAAACAGTTGGTTGGGTTCACTCTTCAAAGCATATGCGCTTGAAACAGAGATCTGTACAGTTCCTAAAAGTCTGATGAGGACAGAACTAAATAACTGATACTTTCACGATACACACATCATAGTACATGATGACGAAAGCTGCGATTTTGACTAAAAAGCATTGATTCATAGCTTGGTCCATCTCTCTTTCACTAGTTGTATCATCTCGCATTCCCATAAAAAAAGCAAACTATTATTTGTGGGTTAGTTTATTGGACTTCTCAGAGGACTTTATCAATACACAGTAGTTTTAGAGTTTGTTTGTACTATATTGCCGTTCCTTAACTTTGGTTTCCTTCACACTAGATCTTTTGAAATCTTGTTGATTACGTTTGGTAAACTTGCTCCATTTTATCTTTAAATCTTTATTTTTTTTCCCTTTCCATGATGTGGAACTGCTTCTTCTGGACATATATCCTCCTGATTCAAGTATAATAAAACATTTGTAAACAAAATCCAGGCATGGAGTTCAACTTCATCACACATGGTTCATTACCTCTCAACAGCACCAACACACTTTGATTTTGGAAAAAACAACTAAGTGTGCACATTGTTCATTTTCTTGTGGTCATCATGTCAAATCTAAACCAGATTAATAGAATAGGAAAACAAATGTATGTTTGAGCATGGTTGTTGATTGTTAAGATGGCTGGATGTATGGGACAAACTAAATGGCCAGTAAAACACTAGTGTTTTTTTAAACTGTCAAGTCTTCATATCCTCCCTCCTATCTCTATACACCAACTCCTACTCAGTGTACATAATACACATGCTCTCCTCAGCAAAGGCAAGTCAAAAAACATCTCATGGAATCGTGTTTTACCCCAGGATAATCATTATGATAACAAGTCATTTACAAAAAAAACATTCTAAAGGAGTTGGCACAAGCATCCAAAACAACCATGACTTCGACTCAATGTATGGCACTGGTAACCTCAAACAGTAGAAATGAGGAACCAGGCTCCACAAGAAATTGAAAGGTGTAACCAGAGGACTCCTGTGCTGCTCAACAAACTGCACCTTGTTGTTACAGAAAGGGAAGTCTCTACTGTTTGCCACACGTTCAGTCTATCTGTGCAATACATATCGGACCAACTGAAAAGGCTCAGAGATAGTCAAAAATGATAAAACTACAGAACAGGTTTGATTTTCCTTTCGCTACTGCAAGCTAGTCTTTGGTGCAGCATCCCAGGGCCTGCCACACTGCATCATGGGACTGACCCCTATGCCTATATCTTTACAAGTGCCACACTATCGACTAATGAGGGAAGACAATGGCAAGAAGGGCCAGTAACACCCTGTACAGCTTTACTCCCAATAAACATAGTTCTATCTGAGAACAGACTGTCTGACAATAGTCTCAATCCCTCACAATGCTTTTTTTTGGTAGCATTTCAGTAGGCTAATTTTAAACATGGAAAACACTATTCAGTAGATATGTGTCTTGAGGTGATTACTACCATAGGTTATTTTTTACTATAAACTGGGTGGTTCGAGCCCTGAATGCTGATTGGCTGACAACCTTGGTATATCAGACCGCATATAATGGGTATGACAAAATATATATTTTTTACTGCTCTAATTACGTTGGTAACCAATTTATAATAGCAATAAGGCACCTCGGGTTTATGGTATATGGCCAATACACCACGGCTAGGGGTGTATCCAGGCACTCAGCGTTGCATCGTGCGTAAGAACAGCCCTTAGCCATGGTATATTGGCCATATACTACACCTCCTCGTGCCTTATTACTTATTTCATATTTCTAATCTTTCAAATTAAATATTTATTTTGCAATTATACAATTCAATGAAATTCTAAAATAATTCATAACTATATCATTGTGTATGCAACCAATACAATTAGATTGTAATTACCTTACATTATTTTACATCATGAACAGGGACATATTTACTTTAGCTTTTGATCCTGGAACATAATTGGCACCAATTTTCACAAAACAAAGAGCAAACTGAAAACAATACTGTTGTGACTTCAATATTTCATTGTCTTAAATACAGGTGCAACATTTGTAGATGCAAACCCTCAGCAACTCTGGTCCCTAGAGTCATGGACTTTGTTTGAATACTTATTTAACAATGTTTTACATGAATATTTAACCATACAGGTTCATTATTGTCAGGCAGCTGATTAGTAATGACTGTATACTTGTATCATAAGGTATTGTGTGTGTGTTTATATACTGTGTCAGTCAAAAGTTTGGACACACCTACAAATCCCAGGGTTTTTCTTTATTTTAAATATTTCCTACATTGTAGAATAATAGTGAAGACATCAGAACTATGAAATAACACATATGGAATCATGTAGTAACCAAAAAAGTGTTAAACAAATCTAAATATATTTAACATTTGAGATTCTACAAAGTAGCCACCCTTTTCCTTGATAGCGTTGCACACTCTTGGCATTCTCTCAACCAGCTTCATGAGGTAGTCACCTGGAATGCATTTCAATTAACAGGTGTGCCTTGTTAACTTAATTTGTGGAATTGCTTTCCTTCTTAATGCATTTGAGCCAATCAGTTGTGTTGTGACAAGGTAGGGGTAGTATACAGAAGATAGCCCTATTTAGTAAAAGACCAAGTCCATATTATGGCAAGAAAATCTCAAAATAAGCAAAGAGAAATCACAGTCCATCATTACTTTAAGACATGAAGGTCAGTCAATCTGGAAAACTTCAAGAACGTTGAAAGTTTCAAGTGCAATCTCAAAAACCATCAAGCACAATGATGAAACTGGCTCTCATGAGGACCGCCACAGGAAAGGAAGACCCAGAGTTACCTCTAATGAACTTCTCTGCAGCAGAGTTAACTGCACCTCAGATTGCAGCCCAGATAAATGCTTCACAGAGTTCAAGTAACAGACATAACTCAACATCAACTGATCAGAGGAGACTGCGTCTTCATGGTCAAATTGCTGTAAAGAAAACACTACTAAAGAATACCGGACATTAGACCGGTGGAAATCTGTCCTTTGGTCTGATGAGTCCAAATTTGAGATTTTGGGTTCCAACCGCTGTGTCTTTGTGAAACGCAGAGTAGGTGAACAGATGATCTCTGCATGTGTGGTTTCCACTGTGATGTATGAAGGTGGTGTGATGGTGTGGGGATGGTTTGCTGGTGACACGGTCAGTGATTTATTTTGAATTCAAGGCACACTTAACTAGCATGACTACCACAGCATTCTGCAGCGATACGCCATCCCATCTGGTTTGCGCTTAATGGAACTATCCTTTGTTTTTCAACAGGACAATGACCCAAAACACACCTCCAGGCTGTGTAAGGGCTATTTGACCAAGGAGAGCGCTGCATCAGATGACCTGGCCTCCACAAATCACCCAACCACAACCCAATTGAGATGGTTTGGGATGAGTTGGAACACAGCGTGAAGCAAAAGCAGCCAAAAAGTGCTAAGCATCTCCTTCAAGAGTATTGGAAAAGCATTCCAGGTGAAGCTGGTTGAGAGAATGCCAAGAGTGTGCATAGCTGTCAAGGCAAAGGGTGGCTACTTTGAAGAATCTTAAATATAAAATATATTTTGATTTGTTTAACACTTTTTTTTGTTACTACATGATTCCATGTGTTATCTTATAGTTTTGATGTCTTCACTAATATTCTACAATGTAGAAAATTGTAAAAAATAAAGAAAAACCCTTGAATGAGTAGGTGAGGCCAAACTTTTGACTGGTACTGTATATATACACACGACACACACACACACACACACACACGAAAACCCTAGAAAAGGCACACAATGAACAAAACAACCTCCCAAGTGTGTGTTGTGTGTGCATATATATGTGTGTTTACAGTAAGTGTGGGCAAGAATGAGACAATTACAACTGAGACTACCACTATAGATATTATACATTTCAAAGCTAAGGCGGATTTCCAATGTCCATTCCAACATAGGAGGACATTGTCTATTCCTGTTTTTCCTCCAGATTTTCCTTCCCAACTTTCCCTGACATAGTGTTGTGAAACGTGAACAGTGTGCTGATTAAAAGCTTAAGTTCTGAAACCTGCAGGACTGCTGTCCTCCAACACCAGAGTGGCCTGTCTAGTTGACCCTCTCTGGCACTCCATCATGTGAGAATAAAAATACTGCCTAATCAAGAGGAATCCCCACATCTTGGACAATCAATAACCAATGAAGACACATGGCTTGGGCATCATTGGATTGTGCCTGACAAAGCTCAAAAAGGGCAAATTGATCATCCAGCCCCCACCTCCACAGCACAGTAAACCACTAATGTCTGTTGTTGGCCATGCTTTTCACAGATGTTGCAAATACAGGATGGTTTTAGTGCTTTCAGTGATTTCCTCCAGAACGGTGTGTGTGTGTTTCAGGGTAGTGCTCTCCCTCTGCAGTGATGGTGGGTGAGAGGGATCCCTTTCCTCAACACTGGGTCCCAAGGTCCAATCTCTATTGTCATGTCCATGTCTCAATGAGAGGCATTTGCAGCTCATATTTTGATCTAGTTCAGCCCCATTGTCAAAGCTCTCTCAGCTTCAAGAAACATGTCCTTCTACTAACAACACTTAAAGGCAAAAAACAAACACATGTACATGCATGTTGAATTACAGAATGTTGTGCAAATCACAGAAATGGTTCTCATTATACTTTGTCATTATGATAGAAAATTCAACCAAGAAAAAAGAAGCAAGACAACAAAGTGGCTTCAGATACTATGATCCCTACTGTTTCTGCAGTGTTGTCAATGTCAGTGCTTTCTTTCAACTGATGCTGTTTTAAAAAAAGGATTCCAATGTAGCTCATTATGTGACACAAAAAGACCAAATGAAACAACGGCAGACTCAGACACTGACTGCTTCACAAACAAAACAACGCATCATATTCAGACAGTTCTTCAATATATGTTGATCGTCAAGCAAATATGGCTGACTGGACGGGTTAGGGTCAAAGAAACACGCAAAAAACAACAGAAAGAAACTGAGGAAAATCAAGGCTGAGAGAGAGAGAGAGAGAGAGATATCGATAAGACAGGAGAGTTGGAGTAGAAGTGCAGCATGATGACTGGCATGGGCGGCCCTGGTAGTGGGGGGTCCTAGTGGTGGGCATCTCTCATACGATCTTCTTGATGCTGGGCCGTTTGAAGCTGCCTGCGCTGCGCTGCTTCTGCACCTGGCTGGCAGAACCATGGCGTGTGCGTCCGCTGTTGCTGTGACCCGTGGTCGGAGAGAGCTCCACGTTCTCCTTGTCGATGCCTGCCGGAGGACGGATGGACACACGCCATCAGGTATAATATGTCACACTAATAATTGAGAAACTATTCTATTATATAATTCTACAGAAATTCTATTATATAATTCTACAGAAACGCTTTTGAGACATCCACCTGAAGAGTGTATATAACTACAGAGGTTATCTGTTGTTATATACAAATCCAACAATAGGCGGAGTAGTCAACCCATGGACTGATGTAAGTGCTCCAACTTATCGCAACAGGGTTGCTCTGTGTTTTGAACAAACAGGACATATGGTGTACGGGCATTGAAACATTATGTACAAAGACTTCATCACAAACGCTCCAGTAGTGTTGTTTGGCTTTGTGATGGGCCTCTGCTTCCCCCCACACACCTCTGAGAGGCTGTGCCGTGTGCCTGGGAGTGAGGAGCAGCATGGGGACGAGGGGCTGTAATACCTGGCCGGACGAGGTGTGGGGTGAAAACGGTGGACTTAGAGCAAGGCAGAGAAGCTTCTCAGACACAGAGTGGGAAAGAAACAGGAGGGAGTGACCATGGCAACCCAAAAAGAGGAATGACAGGAAACAAAAGAGCAACATGATTAACAAAAACAAAACATAACAAAGAGTGACAGAAATCAATCATGAGGGGGAAAAAATGATTCATTCAGCATTCTCAGGTGTATCAGACAATATGGTTTAGATTATAAGTATACATACCAAGTCTATCTATCTAATCAAGTCTCTTTAGTTCCAAATAAAATATAGAGCAAGAGGCTCATTCCTTCTTCCAAATAGTGGCATATCATGAATTACTCAAATGTTCTTCAGGACTAAAACAAATGAAACATTTCCAAAAGTATATAGACATCCAGAATAGAATATGTTCTGAACACAAATGTGGATGCTACCATGATTACGGAAAATCAAGAATGAATCGTGAATAATAATGAGGGAGAAAGTTAGAGGCATAGATATCATAACCCACAAAATGCTAACCTCCCCTGTTACTGGTACTGCATCAATTACTTTCTCACATATCATTATCACCATTCATTCATAATTATCTGTAATTCATTCATGATTATCACGATTCAGTCATGGTAGCATCCATAAACTATAAGTGAATTTTTCCAGATACTAATGACACCTTCAAATGGCAGACTAGATGCATGAAGTGCTTTCATTTCTAAACAGTAAAACAGACAGAAAATACCCTCACAGAAAAGGTGACATTCTGTACTGTCGCCTCACAGCAAACATCTGATGGAGTATAGGGCCAAATTAAAAGTTTTAGCTTCTGTCCAAATAAATACATAGGGGAGTGTATATAGTTTCTAGTTGTACCCGTCATTTCGGGGGGGGGGGGGGGGGCACACCACCTTGGTGGTGCTCTAATGAGACTTGTTGGAGATGGTCTATAAAATACACTGCATCAAGCATAACAAATGAGGAAAAGGGGCCACAAACATGAAATGAAATGTGTATGAACACTAAATGATCCATTTTGAGACCATGCATTAATTAAAGAAAGAGAGAATAAGCCTCACACATGGACCAGGTTGGGGAACCACTATGTAATGCTACATATAGTGGATGGAACTTTTCAGATGATGTTGGATTCAGTTGGAAATGGATGGATGGGTAATTTATATTTCTCTCTAATTATGTGTTTGTTAGCGCAAGTTTATTCTTCTGATTGGTAAAATGGAAAGACTAAACAGGCCAGACTATATTAAGATGAAGATAAAATGCAGACAGGTCAATGGATCAAATATTTATTTTGTTTGAGATAAAGGTGACTCTAAAGTATCACAGCTATTCCTAAGAATCAAATCTGCCAAGAGACAGAAGGGCTGGATTTGACTGCATGTGTTCGTGTGTGTGCGTACACTGTATCTGATCAGACCTGGGGAGTGCTGGGAGGTGGCCAGTGAGGTCATGGAGTTGGAGAGGTTGAGGTTGGCTGTGATGCTGAGCTGGCTCTGGCCCGGCGGGGGGTAGGGCGACGTGGGCGTACGCAGACACTCCTCGCTCGTCTCCTCGTCGATCCCTGGCAGATACGTGTCAATCAAAGCATCCAGGAACTTCACTATCAGCTCAGCGTAGTCTGGGAACTGGGTTTGCTGTTGGCACAAGGAATGTAATTTCCTAACACTGACAATAAACCTTCCATACGCTAAAGAGTTAAATGAGTTGTGTCTGCTCACCTTTGAGAAGGGCCCAGCGAATCTCCACAGACCATTAAACCCAAAGCCTGAGAGAGAAACCGAAGAAACATTGATGAGTATTAAATTGGCATTTTCACTCCAGAACCCATGGTTGTAACTGTATGGCGGGAGGAGTGGGTGGAGTCTCACTCTGCAGGTAGGAGGGCTGGTACAGGGGGGGTGACTCCTCGTGGTAAACCATACTCTGCACGATGCCATGGATGGGGTTTAGGAGGTTAGGGTCCTGGCACAGTGATAGGAGGGTGTTGATCTTTGAGTCCAGCAGGTTATGACTGGAGAGAAAACCACAAGATGATATTATTTACGCATGCGTACACATTAAAAGGGGATTGGAAAAAATACAGACTTTATTGGGTTGAAATGAAACACTTACACAACTGGAAAGACTTTAGGGAAGACAACACTAGCTTCAGCTAAAAACTCGTAGAGGATTCTCTGGTCAAACTCATCTGTTGTATTCTTCACCAACGTAGCCTGAAGTAGAGGCAAGCATGTTAGAAATAGGCACAAACTAATACAGAGGAAGTGGGAGAGAAGCGGAGTGAGTGGTCTCACCAGGACAGTGAGCAGCAGAGCCTGGATCTTGGGGTCTGTGAGGACCTCCTCATCCAGCAGCACGTTGGACTCTGACACAGACACCTTCCTCAGGGTATGGTGGGAGATTCTTTGGGTCGATTCTGTGGCATGGAAGGGAGGGGAGGAGAGAGCGAGGGTGTGTGAAAGAGAGCGAGGGTGTGAGAGCGAGCGAGGGTGTGAGAGCGAGCGATAGGGACCTGTGCCAGTTTCAAAGAATCTGCAGTTCCCACAATCATTTTGGACTTAAATGAATTATATGTCCCAAAGATTCTTGAAGAAAGAAAAAAAAGAAAAAAAATATATATACATATATATATATATATATATTTTTTTTTTGTGTGTTTTTTTTTAACCTTTATTTAACTAGGCAAGTCAGTTAAGAACAAATGACGGCCTACCCCCCCAGCCAAACCCTCCACTAACCCGGACGACGCTGGGCCAACTGTGCACCGACCTAGTGGGACTCCCGATGACGGTCGGTTTTGACACAGCCTGGGAACTAACCAGGGTCTGTAGTGAAGCCTCTAGCACAGCAATACAGTGCCTTAGACCGTAGCGCCATTCTGGAGGCCCAATATAACTTAGAAAATGGCTCATGAGCTTAGTTCAATTGTTTGACCCCATCAGGACCCCAAATAAGGTTGTTTTACTCCAAAGTAAATGTAAACAAACGCTTTATAGCCTCAGAACATGGTTAAAATTATAAATTTGATATCATGGATTGTCAGTGGCGGTCTATGAATTTGAGATTGGTTACATTTCTCCAGCCCCATGCCTCAGCTTTTTACCGAAACAGTGGCGGGGAAAACACTTTATTATTGTTTCAACTACAGGTTGCCCCTTTAAAATCAGTGTCAAAAGCCACAAACATTGTGTAAGTGTCTGGTATACAGGAGACAAACTGACCTGGACACTCATAATCGTTCTCCGCCACCCTCCTCATCTTTGGAGGCGTGGTGATTCCAGACTCCATCTCTGGCCTCTTTGGTGCTTTAGTGTCTGATATCAAGTGATCAAAACTCTTCCTAGTGCCTGATGAGCCAGCGTTGAAAAACTCATGTTAAACAATGGGGCATACATACACAGGTCAACTCCCCATACCTAAACTAGTACATACATGCATGGATATTCTATGGATATCCAAGTCATCATGTATGAATGTATATAGTCTAAATACCTCCGATCAGTTGTCGCATGTTAAAACTCCTCTGTTTGGTCAGAGCCCTGGATCTAGCAGCAGAGAATGACTGACAGGTGTCTTACCCAGCAGTTTCTTAGTGTTTGCTTGGGAAGGCTGGCCCATGTCCAGGCTCATGGACTTCCGTGTGCGCGGGCTGATCTGCCCCCCTGTGGGGTAGTGGACCACTAAGTAGCGCTCCGACACCTTGGGGGACGTCCACGGCTGACTCTCCCTAAGAGTTCTGACACAGAGGGAGGGGAGGGAAGAACAAAACATTCTGAAAGGTGAACACATACGGTCCATAAAATTCCTCTTTGACATTGTTCGATACAGCGAGAGACAAATTCTGCTTAGTCAGCTGGTGCTGCAGCTACTCTATCAGCCTCTACATCAACTCAGCAGTCAGCCCTGTAGTCATTCACCGGCAGCTGGGGTCGCTGTGGTGCACAGAGTACGTGTCCATGGGAACATTCTCCATGGTAACGTCTGAGAGGAGCAGGGACTTCCTGTGCTTGAGGCTACAGCGGCTCCGGACCTCCTCCGAGACAGTGAGGAGAGCTACACAGACATTTCACAGGTCAATTCAATACTATATCAGTTTATTTTCTACACAGAAACAGTTGCCATGCGAATAAAGAATATCATTGTTTAAAGACAATATGAACAATCCTACTATGGCTGAAAAATAAAAGTATGTCTTCATTGTGGAGTGCTCCGTTAACTCACCTGCCAGGTAGGCCACACTCTGGGTGTTCACCTCAAACTTGTCACAGTTGAGGTGTTTTCCCACCAGGGCCAGTAGAGTGTGGAGGATCCGGATGGTCCGCGCCACTGTGTTGGGGGAGGGGTGTCTGTACCCTAGACAGAGAGGTGGGTGGTTAGACAAAGAGCAGTCCCCATGAATGCAGTCCCCGGCCGACCCGAGGCTTAGACACCTCCACCTACTTACCTTTCAACAGATGACCCACTAGTGCAAAGTTGAAGTTGGAGTTGAAGTTGAGGCCCACGAAGTGGTCCATCTGTTTACAGTGCCACTCCAGAGGCTTCCTGATCTCCATAAACACCTCTTCTGGACTCTGGACAGGGAGAAACGGGAAGAACACACACAATTCAAGTTAGGGAAAGATAATGAAATCAAAGTGAAACTGTAAAAAGATCTGGCCGAAAATGTGAGCCGAATGTTTGTGGAAGACGAACCTTCTGAATGGGTGTGTGTCTGGTACCGTGTGTATGTTAAGTACCTTGTCATTGAAGACCCTGAGGCTGTCCAGTGTGTGGAGGTTCTGCTCCAGCAGAGCGGTGCCGGCAGAGTAGAGGTTGACCTCGTCCAGCTGGAGCACAGCCACGGCCACCCAGAACAGAGCCTTGTGCATGGGGGAGTCCTGAAGGAAAAACACAGGCTGTTATTTACTCTCACCACCACTACTGTCCAACACACACACAATCACCACACGCGCACACACACACACAATCACCACACGCGCACACACACACAATCACCACACGCGCACACACACACAATCACCACACGCGCACACACACACGGCCTTGTGCATAGGCGAGCCGTGGAGGGCCAACAAACACACTTGCAGTCAGAGCGAGTCTCACATGACCATTTACTGCCAACATCCATTGTCGCTCAGCAGCCAATTCACCACATACAGGCCAGGGCCAAAATAACTTCCCTCCTCTCAGTCAGCCTGCTTCAAACATGTGGGTTATACTCAATAGAATGTGGTTTGCAGGCGGGCACACATACATACACACACGCGCACACAAGAGGAAGTTAGCTCACCAGAACATTTAGCACATCTCTTAAATTAGCCTTTGAGAGTTGCCATCTGTGTGTTTGTGTGTACCTTGTTGAGGAGCGGCTGTAGCTTGGTGAGAGCAATGACTGTGGCTTCTATTAACACCTGGCTGTTGTAGTTATCAGGTCCCTTTAGACAGCTCTCCAGACCCTATGGGACCCAAGACAGCAGGTCAGTTCAGTCTGGGCAGCACAGGTTATACAAACACAGACCCTTTCAACAGACAGGATCAGACACCGTACAACTACTCCCAATACTTGTAGCAGAATCTATTGGAAAGCGTGCGAAGTTACCACTAGGAGTAGTGATGTTCATATGGACTTAGAATGTCACTTAGCAGGTTAAAAAAAAAAGTACAAAAGATGCAAGCGCAGTTACTTGAAGTGATAGAATCTATTTTTTTGTGTGTTTTTACACTGACAAAGACACAGTACAAGATACACTACATATACATTTGACAAGATAGTACAGTATTTCAGGACGTGGTTTCCATGACATGTCCTAATTCTGGGTATAATATGACGTAGCGAGCAGCAGGGCAGAGTGATGGGACACAGACCCGGTCTATGCTGAGCAGGGGGCTGGCCTTGCTGAGGATCCTGATGATCTGTTTGATCTGGCCGTGGGTCACCCTCTTACTGATGCACCCAAACACCACCAGAGCTCTGGGCTGCAGGGACGGGTTGTACTGGAACGCAAACCTGATGGAGGGAAGGGAAGGGAGCGAGGAAGAGATGGAGGGAGAGAAGAGGGAATGATGAATACAATCCATTCACACGCATGCCTTATAAAAGCCAATCAAGTGGTCATCATCAGAAAATATGTAAGCTAAGCATTTAGAGTAGACAGTGTGGTTGGCTCCACTGAGTCAGTGTTAGTTAGAAGAGGGTAAACGGTGGTGTGAGTTTACCATACCTCTGAGCCAGCTCTGTCCACTGGTCCAGCCACTTACAGCTAGGAATGTCCCTCATACAGGCCTTGTGGAGGAGGGGAAACACAATTATGAGCATATACAGTACCAGTTAAAAGTTTGGACACACTCGCTCACTCACGGGTTCTTTATTTGGACTATTTTCTACATTGTCGAATAATAGTGAAGACATCAAAACTATGAAATAGCACATAATGAATTATGTAGTAACCAAAAAAGTGTTAAACAAATCAAAATGTATTTTAGATTCTTCAAAGGAGCCACCCTTTGCCTTGATGACAGCTTTACACACTCTTGACATTCTAACAACCAGCTTCATGAGGAACGCTTTTCCAACAGTCTTGAAGGAGGTCCCACATTTGCTGAGCACTTGTTGGCTACTTATTTTTTTTACCATTATTTAACTAGGCAAGTCAGTTAAGAACAAATTCTTATTTACAATGACAGCCAATTTTCGCAGCCCTATGGGCGGTCCTTCACTCTGCGGTCCAACTCATCCCAAACCATTTTGTGGAGACAATGTCATCTGATGCAGCACTCCATCACTCTCCTTCTTGGTCAAATATACCTTACACAGCCTGGAGGTGTGTTGGGTCATTATCCTGTTGAAAAACAAATGATGGTCCCACTAAGCGCAAACCAGATGGGAATGTGAATCGCTGCAGAATGCTGTTGAAGCCATGCTGGTTAAGTGTGCCTTGAATTCTAAATAAATCACCAAGTGTCACCAGAAAAGCACCCCCACACCTACTCCTCCATGCTTCACAGTGGGAACCACACATGCTGAGATCATCTGTTCACTCACTCTGCATCTCACAAAGACACGGTGGTTGGAACCAAAAATCTCAAATTTGGACTCATCAGACCAAAGGATAGATTTCCACCGGTCTAATGTCAATTGCTCGTGTTTTTGGCCCAAGCAAGTCTCTTCTTCTTATTGGTGTCCTTTAGTAGTGGTTTCTTTGCAGAAATTAAACCATTCACGCAGTCTCCTCTGAACAGTTGATGTTGAGATGGGTCTGTTACTTGAAATCTGAGAAGCATTTATTTGGGCTGCAATCTCAGGTGCAGTTAACTTTAATGAACTTAGCCTTTGCAGCAGAGGTAACTCTGTCTTCCTTTCCTGTGGCGGTCCTCATGAGAGCCAGTTTCATCGTAGCGCTTGATGGTTTTTGCAACTGCACTTGAAGAAACTTTCAAAGTTCTTGAAGTTTTACGGATCGACTGACCTTCATGTCTTAAAGTAATGATGGACTGTCATTTCTCTTTGCTTATTTGAGCTGCTTTTGCCATAACATGGACTTGGACTTTTACCAAATAGAGCCATCTTCTGTATACCACCCCTGCCTTGTCACAACATAACTGATTGGCTCAAACACATTAAGAAGGAAAGAAATTCCACAAATTAACTTTTAACAACACACACCAGTTAATTGAAATGCATTCCAGGTGACTACCTCACAAAGCTGGTTGAGAGAATGCAAAGAGTGTGCAGAGCTGTCATCAAGGCAAAGGGTGGCTACGTTGAAGAATCTCAAATATATTTTGATTTGTTTAACACTTTTTTGGTTACTACATGATTCCATATGTGTTATTTCATAGTTTTGATGTCTTCACTATTATTCTACAATGTAGAAAATAGTACAAATAAAGAAAAACCCTGGAATGAGTAGGTGTGTCCAAACCTTTGACTGGTACTGTATGAAAAACATTTTTTAAAATAACTTTTAAATTCTAGACTGGATTTGTGTGAAGGCAAGTAGAATATTGAATTTGGTTAGTGTTCACCGAACATCTAGACCGGTACAGACAGTAGTGTCATGCTATAGTGATGTAATGATAAGTAATTATGTCAGTGGGGTGATCTCCTGACCTCCATGATCTCCAGCAGGGCCTCAGTGACGGTCTCCAGGGAGGAGAGGGCGAAGGTCTCCCTCTCGTAGGACCCGGGGGAGAAGGAGCGGTCGCGGTAGCTGGAGCGGAAGGCGATGACCGCAGCAGACTTGACCTTACTGATGCCAAACAGCAGGTAGAACTTAGGCAGGGAGAACTCTGTCAGGCTCAGCCTCAGGACCTGCTTGGTCTCCTCTGGATGAGAGAAACACACATGGGAATAGTTATCACTGAGTCTCAGCAAGGCTATACATCAAGAAATACATCAAGAAAAAACTGCTTTCAAAACACTGAATCAACACGACACTGATCAACCCTCTGCCTTTTAGTCATGTTAACGCCTCCCTATTTATGTCTGTCTGTCCTCAGTCTACAGCCAGGGTGCCGTGTGTGTGTGGCTTCCTCACCGCTGAAGTTGAGCTGGGCGCAGGTACAGAGGGAGTGGATTATGTTGATGACCAGGCCGTGTGTGGAGGCTCGTAGGGACAGGGGACCGGTGGCCACCAGTAGTGTGACCACGTGGAACAGGTAGGGCAGGTGAGTGGCCACGTCCAGAGAGTTGTTGAAGGATAGCATGAGCATGTAACGGGCCAGGATGGCGATGTCATCCCACATCAGGTGCTGCTCCAGGGTGGGCGTGGGAGACAGACACGTCTTATCGATGATCTTACACATGCGGATGATCACCTGACAGATACACGGGTCGGGGTTAAGGTTACATCAAAGGGTACGTTACCACATTTTACATCCTATCTACTATCTCTCCCTTCCACCCAAGGGAAAGAACAGAATGACTCAGGACTCTCATGTCACCTAGCATCTCTGGGAAGATCCCTTATCCCTCCTGTTTTGAAAGGTTACAGGCAGAACTGGGAATGCATCGAGTAATGCTTTATATCCCAGTCTGGTGTTGATCCATTGTACAATCACAATATCTAAACGTGTGTTCAGATTTTTGCCTTGACATATGAGAATAGATGGAAGAGAAAAGAGACGTCACCCCGACACAGACTGGCCTGTGTGTTCAGAGGCTTCCTTCCTCTTCCTGGCACTAGATCACATGATCAGCATTGTACAGTTTTTTTTATTATTTCACCTTTATTTAACCAAGTAGGCCAGTTGAGAAGAAGTTCTCATTTCCAACTGCGACCTGGCAAGACTACTTCATTGGGCAATACATTAAACTCCCTCTTTCTTTCTGAGAAATCAGCTCAACAGTCAAAAGGAAATGATACATAATGCAGACCACCAAATGACAGAAATAGTTGTGACACAAACAGCACTGTTGTTGAGAGGTACGGTGGTCATGACAACTGGAAGAGTTGTCAGCGTGCCAGGGTAGGCACATGGAAATACGTCTGCCTGCCTGTGCAGTTTGTGAGATTTAATTCATTCATACTGTAGGAGTACAAATACTAATCGGTAACAATATGTAATGTCATCTATAACATTGGATACTGTATTAGCTACTATTAATTCAGTGACATTACAAGATCACAACTTGCCATAAAGAAGTATAAGGAATGCATAGAACAGACTTTTCATGGCATTTGATAGGAAAACAGACATCCGGAAATCATTTATTCATCTGTAGAGGATCTGTATTGCAGCAGATATTCTTGTAGCAGATATTCTTGTCTAGACTCAAGTCACAGAACCAACCTGTGAAGGGAATAGCCTGTGAAGGGTTCAACCTGTGAAGGGAATAGCCACAGTAGTAATTCCTGAGGTGTATGTGTGTGTTGCTCACCTTGCTGGACACCAACTTGACGTTCCCTGAGGCCAGAGCCACAGCCGTGTCGGCCATCACCTCAGCCTTGATGGATCCCAGGCCTCCTGTAGCGCTGGTCTTGATGAAGCTGTCCAACACCACGTCCAACAGGTCCGTTATCTACAGAACAAGGATAGAACAGGACCTCAGCTCAGAGACTAAATAAATCCCCCTCCATTACTAACTAGCGTATTTGTCTCAAGTCATTTCTATTTCAGAATGCCAGCATCTTTTTCAGTCAGACCACAACTTCCCGCTCTACACTAACACGCAAAGATACGTTTTTCATGATTTTCAGGTGGCTAGCATGATAACTGGTTGCGATCTGAAAAGTACAGGGACGCTGACAAAGATAGTTATTTGTAATACCTACATAAGGGGATAACACACTCTCATAATATCTGATAAGGCCTCTATAACATCCTGAACAGTGAGTCCACTGAATCCTTCAGCCATTTCACAGATCCTAAATCAGCAGTAAAATAAAGCCAACAGCAAACTGGCCTGATGGACGAGTACTGTACGGCCTCAATAACAGTAGACTGGGCTGATGGACGAGTACTGTACGGCCTCAATAACAGCAGACTGGGCTGATGGACGAGTACTGTACGGCCTCAATAACAGCAGACTGGCCTGATGGATGGAGTACTGTACGGCCTCAATAACAGCAGACTGGGCTGATGGATGAGTACTGTACGGCCTCAATAACATCCAATATACTGGTTGGCTGATACATGGGCCAACACCCACACTGAGAGCCGAGAAGAGAGATCCCCACCTGTCCCAGACTACCCCAGATCTTAGCCTGGATAGAGGGGTACATCTGCTTCTCGTTGATGGTCATGGTGATGAGCTTGTCCAGGATGGCAGTGACCCGCTGGCGCTTGGCGTCGTCGTTGTGCTTACAGAACCTCACCAGGTTGAGCAGCCAGGGGGTCATGTACTCCAGACACAGGTGCTTCAGCTCAATACCTACACACATCAGAGAGGATGTTACAACGTTTGCGTGCGTGTGTGTGTGGAGGGCAGGAACAAGGATACTGACTGGATTTGCTGAAGCCAGAAATGCACTCCTCCAGGAACTCCAGGGTGAGGTGGGGTTCGTTGGCGGCCAGCGTCTTGCTGATGGACACTATGAAAAGCGTGTTGTTGGCAGGGATACACAACCCTGAGGTCTCCAGCAACTGGCCTTCTATCTTCAGGTTGAAGGTGCAGGTTAAGGCACACAGCAGGTTGTAGGCTGCAGACCTGCACACAGCAGACAGAGAGAGAGAGGGAAGGAGAATAAAAAGGTATGTATAATTCAAATATCCCTAAGAAGACTGTCAGCTCTCATAGTCCCACCAAAATCTAAACATGTATGACTATTTTCCTCAGCTGTGTCTGACCTGAGGCTGGGGTCAGAGCTGCCCAGGTTGAGCAGGGCGATGTTGAGCAGGGTGCCTGGCACGTCTTTGGGCCTGATCTTGGTGTGCTGGGGGATGGAGTCTGGCTGGGACAGCTCCCAGCGCGTCCTGATGTGGATGATGGAGTGGACGATGGCCTCACACTCCTGGTGCATGAAGGTGAGCGGTGTGCCCTGGTTGGCAATGGTCAGGGTGAACTGGTTCTCGTCCACCAGGCAGATCTCCTCGATCTCCGAGGCGTAGTAGATGTCATTCAGGAAGACCGACTGGCCCAGGACCCGGGTCCGCTCTGCTGACGTCACCTGGACCGCTGTGGAACCCACCTGGGTACAGAAACGGAGACATTGAGAGAGAGTTACTATGCTAGCTGGCACACATTATTTAAAAACGTTGACGCTCCTGACTCCAGACCACATATGCCTCCTGGGGACAATGGTTCAATATGTCTCAGCCATTCCTGTCATTCTTGTCTGTGTCTGACTTACTTTCAATGATGTCCCACAGCCCAAAGAATATGTAGGAAACATTGCATTCTGAATCTACTGACTCCCTCATGTCCTAACCTTGATGGAGACCTTGGTATCCTTGTGAGCCAGTTTGAGGGCGTTGTGGAACACCTTGAGGTCCTCCTCCAGGGCTAGCGTGGCCGCCGGCAGCTTCTGCTGGTCTGGCTCCACGTGCTCCGCTAGCCGTGCTGGGGAGTCAATGAACAGCAGCTTCTTGCTCCCCTTCAGGCCTGTCAGCAACCTCTCATGATACTTGGTGTACTCCCTCACCCACGTGTTGCAGTTGTAGATGTAGATGGCCGCCACATTCTCGTAGGCGAAGCCCGGGAACACCACGAACCACTTGGACAGGAAGTCGGTCTTGAAGCGGTTGCTGGGTCCGGCGTGGGTCAGGTCCACAACGATCTCATAGGGCTTGGCGTAGTAGGGCTTCAGGGTCAGCAGCACGTGGTAGATGAGGAGATCACCGTTGATCTGGCCAGTCTTAAATCTGGGAGGGTGAGGAGGGAGAGGGGGAGGCAGAAAGGGACATCACAGAAGCATTTTTAAGTCCTGCAGGGGACAGGGGACAATAAATGTGTGTGAGTCATGCCAACCTTCCAACCACAATGCAACACTTGACTCGGTTGGAAAATTACACACTGACAGTGTGGGCTAATAAGCAGACAGCCAGCATGTGTTCACTTCCTCTCAACCCCCCACCTGCTGTAGTGTGTTAACCATTGTGCTAACCATAGTACTACTGTTGTAGTGTACCATAGTGCTAACCATAGTACTACTGTACCATAGCGCTAACCATAGTACTACTGTTGTAGTGTACCATAGTGCTAACCATAGTACTACTGTACCAGTGCTAACCATAGTACTACTGTACCATAGTGCTAACCATAGTACTACTGTTGTAGTGTACCATAGTGCTAACCATAGTACTACTGTACCATAGTGCTAACCATAGTACTACTGTACCATAGTGCTAACCATAGTACTACTGTTGTAGTGTACCATAGAGCTAACCATAGTACTACTGTACCATAGTGCTAACCATAGTACTACTGTACCATAGCGCTAACCATAGTACTACTGTTGTAGTGTACCATAGTGCTAACCATAGTACTACTGTACCAGTGCTAACCATAGTACTACTGTACCATAGTGCTAACCATAGTACTACTGTTGTAGTGTACCATAGTGCTAACCATAGTACTACTGTACCATAGTGCTAACCATAGTACTACTGTTGTAGTGTACCATAGAGCTAACCATAGTACTACTGTACCATAGTGCTAACCATAGTACTACTGTACCATAGTGCTAACCATAGTACTACTGTACCATAGTGCTAACCATAGTACTACTGTACCTTAGTGCTAACCATAGTACTACTGTACCATAGTGCTAACCATAGTACTACTGTACCATAGTGCTAACCATAGTACTACTGTACCATAGTGCTAACCATAGTACTACTGTACCATAGTGCTAACCATAGTACTACTGTACCATAGTGCTAACCTAACATAGTAGGCGTAAAAAAGACACTTGAGCGTAGTCCCCACATCTGTTTTTCAGGGGAAACAGAAATTTGGTTGAAAATATTGGATCCCTGAAAAATGGAAACATCCGCTTTCTTCCAAACCCGCGGAGAGTGCCATAGTGCTACCCCTCTGAGTGACCAAGCTAAACATCACACAGGAAATCAAGAAACTAGGAGAAGTGAAGTGAGAAGTGAGAGAAGTGAGAGAGGAAAAGGAAACTGGTCATTACTGAATGAGCATGCTGACGTTGAGGGCGTCTTTCACACCTCTCTTCTCATAGGCATTTCTCATTTCTGAAACTGGTCACACATACGGCTGGGCTTTTTGAATCTCTGCCTGGATTCCCTCGTGTTAGGAAGTACCACATACAGACTGGTCAACTCCATCAAGGTAAGTGATATCAACATATTCAAGAAGTTTGAAAATAGTCTACCTTCACAGGGTGGATGGTACGGTGTTGAACTGAAGGATAAGTATCCCTGAGGGAAGTGTTTTTTGTAGTGTATTATTTTGAGATCAAGGAGATTCAGTCTTGAGATTTTGTACATCATACACATAAATTATAAATTCCAGTTTATATTGACCAGAATCGCTTGATTTAAATTTCTGGGAGATCAAAATTGCACAATGAAATAAAATTGTATTACAACAGGATGTGTAGACCTTACCGAGTCAATGTGCGGTGTACAGGTTAGTCGAGGTCATTTGCACATGAAGGTACGGGTAAAGTGACTATGCATAGATAATAAACAGAAGTAGCAGCAGTGTAAAAACAAAGGGGTGGTCAATGCAAATAGTCCAGGTGGCCAGTTGATTAATTGTTCGGCAAAGGCAGTTAAAAAAAAACTGTACTGGCGCAAATTGGAAGTGAATATTGATCATCAACTCTCAAATGCATTCTGGGCAAAACAAATGAATAAATGGTTTAACAGGCTTTAAATCTCAGATTAATACCAATCATCATTGTCACTCAGATCTCAGACTGCTGATCAAATGACATCAGACAGTATTGAAACTGACACTCACATGAAACCACAAAGGAACTCAATGTGTAAGAAAAAGCAGAACTTGAGATGCTATAATACTTACTGATGGTCACCAGTAAACCTCACTATGATCTCTTTTTCCCCCTTTTCCCATAGAAATATGAATGGCTCCCAGGTCTGCCTCTTGCTGTACTGTGTGGTACTCATGGGAACATCAGTACTTGCTAATGACGGTAAAATAAAAAATGAAACTGAAAAGGGAGCTGGGGCTAACCCTAACGCAACCATGGGACCTCCTGGAACTACACATTTAACACAATTTAACAGTTCAACACATTTTCAGTCAGAATCAACAACACCAGCTACCCTCAACACCAGAGAAACATCTGGAACCAATAGCCCAGTGAACACCAACAACACACCATCCAGAGCGAACACCAAACCTAGTGCCTACCCTCCACTTAAGGCCCAAACCAGCCCCACGTTCAGCCCCTGCCGCAGCTCTGACTTTCTGTTGGATAAGAAGGAGGCCACCATCCTGCTGATTGTGACAGGTGCCCTGGTGGTCCTGTGTGCCATCCTGCTAGTCTCCACAGTTGTGCTGTCATGCCATGTGTGCTGCCTGAAGCGCCAGCCCCACATCAGCAGCCGCCCCACCCGCAGCAACATAGACCTGGTGAGTGGTACTGGGTACTGGGGCACTGGCCAGAGGACCAAGGAGAGGCCTGACTCTGAGCCCGGTGAGACCAGCCTGATGATGGCAGAGCTCAGACAGACCCAGGAGGGGGAGAACGGCAAGACAGACAAGGGGCAAGGGAAAAATAAGATGGTGAAAGATACACCCAAGAAGGAAGAGAAGAAGGAAGCCACGGAAAATGGGGTGGCAGCAGCTGCAAACCCTAGCCAGGGGAGCCCGGTCACTACCACCACCAAACAGCCTGCAGAGCCCTCTGACCCCACAGCCACAGCAGGCTCTCCCCAATCACAAGCCTCTAGCGATGTTGTTGTGGTGGTGGGGTGAGGGCTCTCACATGGTGACCTCCTCCTCTGACCTTGGACCAGAAACAAGCTCAAACCACTGGTCAAACTGTCCTCAGCTGCATACTGATGATGGGAACAGCACAGTTTTATACAACAGCTTCTATTGGCATGCTGTAAAGAGATTTGCTTTTGCACTGAGTGTTTGCTTAGAGTGATTGTGTGGTTTTGTATTTTATGCTCGCATTCTCATTCAAAACTTATGAAATAATTACCATTATGATCATGTCTATACAAATGAATGTACCACAAGAAGTTGAATATCGTGTGAATGTTTAATATTTGTATGAATTTGTATGTGTAACAAAAATAGTTATAAGTTAAAATGTATAGCCATCATCGGTGTCACCGATAAGAGGAAATGACTCCTGTTTGGTCTAGTGGTTGTCTCACAGCTTGCTTGTTACATTTCCCTCACTTCTCCATTTTTAGACATTCTAAATTCAGCAAAATGACAAAACAGAACCAACCAGCACTAAACTGTAGTATCGGCTTAAGTAGACAATTTAAAGGAACTGTTTAAGCCACAAACCTCTTCCAGAAACACTCTCACAATGTTTTCCTACAAGTCAACATCACTTCCTTGGTCTTTTGGATACAGTAAAGAAGAGTTCAAATGTTTCTGCTCTAGCTTTATCTGCCCTTCCGTTTCCAAGCCTTTGAAACAATAAAGAATTAGGACACTTCCTGAGTGTTTCTCTGCTACAGTGTGTCTGAGAGACAGCTAATTGCATGTGAGTGTACATGTGGATGAAATACAGAGAGAGGGAGAGAGAGGCTGGGCATTAGTAAGCAGTGTGTCTGTGAGGCAGTACCACTTGTTTTCACTGACCAGAGAGGGGAACTACAACAAAGCAGCATAATACCACATTCAAAACTGCTGCACCGCCACCGATCCGTTTTATGTTCCCATCCTCTTTCTCAGATATTTATTCATCTACTTATGGCTGACAACATGATGAACGTGTGGATGTATTGCATGTCAAGTCTAAAACGGGTTGTCCGTGAAGAGGGCATAATATTGACTACTAACAATTTCAAACCAAAATCAAATGTTATCCATTACTGCAATACGTACAGGGGAGGGGGTACATAACTATTATAGCAAAATATGAAGAACATCTTTGTGCCAGAAAATAAATTCCCTTCCGTGGTGCATTGAGTCAGTGGATTTTCATTGACAGTCCTAGCTAAATCCAGATACATGGAAAGAGGATGGTGTTGGGGGAGAGAGAGATTGAAGACATTTCTTTGAATGATACTGATTATGAAACATTAGAGTCAACAGCCCCCCCCCCCCCCCCCGCTCCTCGTCATCAGTAGCGAAGGGCCGCTCTGCACTGCATCCCTACTCCTCTCCTACACCCCTCCCACTTTCCCCTCTAACTCCCTCCCTCCCTAACACACACACACACACTCTCCCAGTGTTAATGCAGAGCCTGCAGTGGATGCTGAAGCAGTAGGAGCTTATTCCGTTTAATGCTACCTGCATCACTGGACCTAAAAGGGCAGACTAAGAGACATTTACTCTTAATGGTCCATCCTTCAGAGGAAAACAAAAGGGATCAAGGACAAAACCAGGGTGAACAGAACAGTCTCAGAAGCTAGGAAAGGAAAAGCAAGAGGGCGTTAAAAACAGTGAATGAGCAAAAAAACAACAGAAAATCCCTCTTCAGCAAAGCAGCTGCCACTCCAGTGTTTTAGGAGACAGAGGATAGAAAGCAGCCTTGGGCTGAGGACCATAGAGAGGCGAGAAGTGACTGGAATGCAAAGATGAGGAAAAGGTGAGTGTCTATTCTCTCACACACACACACACACACGACCCCCCCCCCCCCCCCCCCATGGAATCCAAGACAAAACAAAAAAGCAACAATGCACACACACACAAACATACATGACTATGGTGCTACAGTAATTGAATCTTTGCACTGCTCCCTGTGCATCATTTCTCTGACTCCGCTCGCTGCGGGACTGGCCGGTGTCCCAGTCCTCTCCTTAGTCATTAACAAAACCAATCTATTCACCACGTTCTAGTAGGAACAACTCCCTGCTCAATAGCTGACACTCACTGATTGGGATATATATTGAACAGGCTAATTAACATCAGTGAAATGGGACAGCAGGGAAAATCACACCTCTAGTGATGTACAAACATCTTCTAAAAGGTATCCTCTACAGACTAATAGCCCAAGCCAATCAGAACATCCTCTTCAAAACAGACTACAAGCCATTGTAGTCAAAGCATCACACTGTCCACTAGTCTGTTGCTAGGGAGGCTCCCTTCCTCAATAAATAGGACTGACTGTAGGGGTTAATGCCAAACGTTTAAACCCTACTCACATACTCTATTGTATGCATAATCATGCTGGAGAAGGCACATCTGCAGCACTGTGACGAGATGTTAGGGAGCCTCCATGGGGGGAGAAAGAGGGTGAGGGTGGAGCAGAACGGGAGAGAATGAGATCTTAACCGTTGTCTCCAGTGTGTTCAGCACAGCTCACTGCAGTAACACAGCCTCTCCTCCACTACTGGTGCAGAGAGGATAGTCTCAATCTGCATATCATTCACCGTGCTCTTTGTCTACTACCTATGTGGACTATAAGCTTTTACTAATACATGTTACTGCTTTGATATGTAGCCTAGCTAATAGTGGGCTTGCTATCATGTTTGTAACTAATTTATCCAGGCGTTTCCCCTGTGTTTCAAGGCGTGTGCTACTGATGCCCCCCAGCGTCCCTCCCCACTGTGTGGCCGTGCTATGGCTGTTGATGCTGCTGGGTCTCCAGGCCCTGGCTGTCTGCCCCCCAATGTGCACCTGTAACCACAGCCACAGGGAGGTGGACTGTTCCTGGAGGGGCCTGAGGACTCTGCCCCTGGGCCTGCAGCACAACCTGCACTCCCTCAACCTGTCTCACAACCGCATCCACGACCTAGACGGCCAGCTGAGTACCTTTGTCCACCTCCGCACCCTGGACCTGTCCCACAACAGGCTGGTCCGCCTGCCCACCGCTCTGCCCAGAGCCCTGTGGGAGCTCCACATTGCAGCCAACGGCATCAACCTGCTGGACAAGAACGACACAGCCTACCAGTGGAACCTGCGGGTCCTCGACCTGTCCAATAACAAGCTGGAACGGGCCGTGTTCATCAACAACACCCTGACCAGCCTGCGCCTGCTCAACCTCAGCCACAACCGCTTCTGGACCGTGCCTACCAACATGCCTGCCAGCCTGGAGACCGTGGACCTTTCCCACAACTCCCTGGTGCAGATGCTGCCTGGCACTCTGGCACGGCTGTTCAGGCTGACCACCTTCTACCTGCACTCCAACCGCTTCTCCTCTGTGGGTCCCAGGGCCTTCAGCCAGCTGGGCAGCCTGCGGCTCCTCTCCCTGGGGGACAACCCCTGGGCCTGTGAGCACCAGACCAACATCACCCACCTGCTGGCCTGGCTCAAGCACACCTCCACCCGCGTGCTGGGCTGCCCCTGCCACACTCACTCTGTCTGTGGAGAGCATCCCCTGGCCAGGACTGGGGGGTGGCACTTTGCCTCCTACACTCAGCCTCCCCTGGCTGCTGGTACTCAGGTGGAGTGGAGCCACCCTCCTCCTCCAGAGGCCCTCACCAGGTGGCCTTGGTACCTGTCTGAGTCTGCCCTGCTCAACACCCAGCTCCACAGCAGGAAAGCCCCAGGACGCCCCAGTGGATCAGAGAACCACGGCCTCTTCACAGACCAACACCCGTTCACCTCCACCCCTCTAGCCATTTCCACCCTGCCCACTGACAGGTCCCACACAGACAACAGCTTGACAAGCACAGACGACCCCTTCCTAACAGACACTGCATTTACTACTGACAGCTTCTATACCACTGACAACCCCTCTACCATCACAAGGAGAACAGCCACCCTCCGCACCAGGAGTGTCAAGAGGCCTAACCAGGGTGGCTCCCCGGTACGCAACACCAGCCCAGCTCCCAGCCCCAGGTCTACACTCCCACTCCTACTGAACCTGTGGTTCTTCCTGACTCACACCCGGTATGTCCTCTGAATATTGAAGGAAATGTCTGAAGTTGGAGTAATGTCCTTGTCAGACTTTGGACATACAACTGCACAAACACACAAATGAGTATCATTAAACCAACTTTGTTGTTTTCTTCCATTTTGAATACTGTAAGACACTTAAACTCTTCTGCATTACTTTAATCAATAACAATATACTGTATGACATGCACAGGCAGCATCCATGTACACTAACACTACTACCACTATATGGCCAGTATCATTATTGGGATACTGAACAAATACTTTAGTACTCACTATCTGCATAACTCTGTTTTCATCATCAACTTTGAATACTTAAAAGGTCCAAAGCAGCTGTTTTTATCTCAATATCAAATCATTTCTGGATAATAATTAAATACCTTAGAGTGATTGTTTTCAATTCAATTGTTCAAAAATGTCTTCTTAGCAAAGAGCAATTTCTCAAGCAAGAATTTATCTAGGACTGTCTGGGGGTGGTCTGAGTGAGGAGAGAAAAGCTGAAAACTAGCTGTTCTTTCCAGGGGAGAATGACTGCCCCCTCTCATTGAGCCTCGGGAGTTAGAGGCAGACCATGGTACTGCAGGTAATGACTGGAGCGGAATCGGTGGAATGGTATCAAATACATCAAACACATGGTTTCCAGGTGTTTGATGCCATTCCATTTGCTCCTTTCTGGACATTTTTATGAGCCGTCCTCCCCTCAGCAGCCTTCTGCGCTTCAGGCATTGTTAGCAGAAAACAGGATCCCCCATTATAGTGAACAGAAAAATTGTCATCTTCGTGGTCAATCTTTGTGTAAATAAAAAAAGTTTTGAAGACAAACATGGTTCCAGTAATTGCTTCTAATACACCAGATGTAGGTCTTTGAAGCAATTATTTTAAAATCGCACACAGAAGGATAATTTAGTTGCTAATGGCAGCTGGCAGCACCCTGGTGGTCCTTCAATTCAACTTGAGTTAATCAATGAGAGCGCTATTGAGTCTTCACATAGGAATGAATAGTGCCATGTGATCGATGGATTTGTCCATTCATTCATATATACACACACACACACACACACACACACACACACACACACACACACACACACACACACACACACACATTGATTCTTTCACAACAATTTAGAGGCTATGACTATAACTCAGCAGCAGGTGGCACCATACTGTACCTTTATGTTTCCTACTGGCACCACAGCAGGCTACATCACTCAATCACATCCACAAATACTTGTGTGGTGTGTGCGTGCGTGCGTGCGTGTGTGTGTTCACCCGCGTGTGAGAGAGAGTGAGAGAATGTTGATGGGCGGATCTCCGCTAGAGACTTGGAAACAAACGGTTTTGTGATTTTCCATGGGTACAGCTAAACAGAAACACCGGCCACCCCCGTTGTGGTGAGTTGCCAATGCCTACAGTCAACTATAATGATGTCATTAGCCAGGTGCCATAAAATACCTCCTCCCAAACGGTTGGCTCTTCACAAATCATCACCACTGAAGCTGAGAAGGTTTACGTCATAATATCCGGTAAGTGGCAGATCTTTGAATGGTGTTGGTGGTCCCGTTGTTGTTATAATTGGTCAGATGTTTATTGAGATCAATTTGCTGCCATTCATCGATCAAATCAGTTTACTAAGGTTAACTTATTTAGAATACTAGAATACAGCTTTAATATGGAAAACAGCTCATGAGAAATGTACTAGATTTACAAATGAAAGAGTGTAAAAAAATGCTGTTCTACCTGGCATGTTGGTGACTGTGGCATGTTGGTTGTCTTATGTCTACATTGGCAGTTTGACCACAGAAAGAGAATGCATGTTCGTAGTGGTGTGCTGCAAATGGTTGTGATGGCCATTGTCTTCCTGGCTCAACATGGGACTGTGATCGGAGCCAACAGCACCAATTCCACGGGCAGCAGCCCCAACTCCTCTCCCCAACTCTCCTCTCTGTGGGGGATTGGCCTCATGCTCCTGGCTCTGTCCCCCACTCTCCTGCAGCAGATAGCTACTCTCTGATGGCAGCAAGGCAGCTATATTCATCATGCACTCCCTCAATCTGGGATGTCCAACTATTCTTTAACTACATATATTCTCACCCTAAGGAAGACCACGATGACCTGTACTCCTTGGACACTTTCTAAAAAACCTTTTGTTATCTACTAAAATAAAATATAGCACACATGTTAAAACAACTATGTTTCTGAATAAATGCATCATGATAAAGTGAATACAGCGTTCTGTGACTTTCTGTTGAAATGTGACAGTCTGCAGGCCTCACCTGCGTGTGATGTAGTAGAAGACAGGGTTGCCGTTCTTGGAGGTGCCAGCCTGGTAGAAGATGTTGAGGGTCTTCAGGGCTTTGAACTCATCTTTCTCATGTACCTGGTGTCTGAGGGAGCAGGAGCAGGATCAAGACAGGGAAATACTTTAAGAGTACCACTAAAACAACCTCTGCCTCAGATGCTTTCATATCCTGTTTTATGAGACTGCTTTGTGAGATCTACAGGTAACTGCCGAAATAAAGGAAATGCTTGAGTAAATAAGGGATACAAATTACACTGAGTGTACAAAACATTATGAACACCTGTTCTTTCCATGACAGACTGACCAGGTGAATCCAGGTTAAACCTATGATCCCTTATTGATGTCACTTGTTAATTCCTTGTTAGTTCTGAGGGCAAAAGGAGGGGGGAGCAACTCAATATTAGGATGGTGTTATTAATGTTTGTACACTCAGTGTATATTGAAAGCAGGTGCTTCCACACAGGTGTGGATCCTGAGTAAATTAAGCAATTAACATCCAATGCTTAGGGTATAAAAACGCCTACCCATGTATAAAAACGCCCAGATGCCCATTATTTTGGCTACTGTGAGTAGAAGAGATCTCAGTGACTTGGAAAGAGGGGTCTCAAAGGAGCATAGGGAGGTTAAAGTGTGTGTGTGTGTGTGTGTGTGTTTTGGTCCCCACAAGGATAGTAAAACAAATGTGTGTGTCTCAAGTCACCAGATCTCAACCCAATCTTCTCCCAATTATGGGAAATTCTAGAGCGGCGCCTGAGACACATTTTACACCTCCATTAACAAAACAACAAATTAAGGAATTTCTCAAGGAAGAACGGTGCCACATCTCACCAATAGAGTTCCAGACACATGTAGAATCTATGTGCATTGAAGCTGTTCTGGCCCAATTCTCTATTAAGCCACTATGTTGGCGTTTCCTTTATTTGGGCAGTTACCTGTATGTAATTAATAGTAACTTCATGTATGTACCTTGTCATAAACTCCTCGAACTTGGAGCTGGTGAGGTTGAGGCTGGACCAGTGGGTGTCAGCCACAGGTTTGTGCTCTGGGGGCCCCAGGTAGGCCAGGAGGGTGGCCATCTTGTCAAAAGGCCGTCTTCCCACTGCTTTATGATCCCTGATGAAGAACGACAACGTTAGGGATAATCTACTCTTTGATACACATCAGCCACATGCAGAAAGTACAGAGGTCTACAGTAGTATCAAAGACAACCTCCTGTGAGATGGGCCGTTGTTTATTCTAGAGATCTGGGTTACTTATCTCTTATAACATCTAAGCCATACATGTTCCATTCTGCCCACTCACCTGTTGCTAGAGAGGTACTGTCCTATCTTTTCCTGGTTGTTCCACAGCAGCCGGTGCAGGGCCAGAACGTTGCCATCACTGATGAAGGACAGGCTGTGGTTGACTGAGTCACTGGCAGGGCAGTCTGATGCAATGTCCAGGAAAAACCTACAACACATAGGTCAAAGGAACAAGATTTATCTACACCTGTTAGGGTAATTAGTATCAGGTGAAAACATCCAATACATATCAATGTATTCTCAGAGAGGGAAGATATCATTCTGTTATCATACCTTCTAGCTGCATCAAAGTTGCTTTTGACAAAGTCATTAAAAGGCCTCATGTGCTCCTCTTTGGTGAATACAACATGGTTGGCAATGCTCTGCTGGATCTGTAAAAGAACATTAAAACCATATTAACAACAAGGCCAGGTCCTCAAATAGAATATAGCATATTATTAAGACATATCAGCTTTGTATATTTGTGGCCTGGGTGTCCTGTCCTCTTACCTTGGACATGAGCTTAAGGCCCCTCTCAATCCTGGGAGGAGGTTTCTTATCCAGGATGCCTGCCTCATAGGGAGACACTATGGCAGGGTTGATGAAACGGAGGAACATGGCACTGCCCACCGCCCCTATGCTGTTCTGGGGGAAACGCTGGCTGACCACCTGTGTGTAAGGGTGTTGGAGGGATGGTAACAACATTGTTAGAGAGAGGAGGCAAGGACATGGGTTGGAGAAGATAGAAGGGTAGAAAGAGTACAGTGAGGAGAGTGGGGAGGGAGACAAAGTATTCCACAGTCTAGAGGACAAGATGGCCACATCATCACCTCCAAACCACATTCACAACGCTAGGCCCGCTTCAAAACTGAGTTAAGAGATTAAAAGGAAAGCAAGGTACCTGGGAATCTTGAAAAGGGGGAGAGGAGAATCTTAGACCAGTCCTAACTACTAGGGTAGACGTGATACTGTACGCTTCTGAAAAAACACTGGGCGATGTTCAATTAAATCAATGTCCTAAATTGATCAAACGCTCTGCATGTCCGCATACGAAAATGGTATCACTTGTAACACACGTGTGTTTTAAAAGGGATATTGCAGCAGTGGAATTACTAGGCTGTAAGATAATGCAACCTCATGAAGTCTTATTTCATTGCTGCTGGAATAAGACAAGCTGTCATTAAATGGCCTGCAGTATTAGAGTGCTTTGAAAGGTCAGCCAATTACCAGGCCTCCACAGCTTACCCAGCGCCACCAACACAGGATATTTACCGCTAGCAATTTTGACCATCATGCCAATATGACATCATGGATGGATGCACAACAATAGGCTGCAGATTTCAGATACGGTAAATGCAGTATAGATAACTGAAGGCGGTATTTCTGCACTGCGAAACTTAGCTAGTAATGAATTTCAGAGAAAGCCTTAGGACTTCACAAGAGTTACACATTCCATGAGAGCTTTCAAAAAAGTGGAGTGGATCCCAGGATCCTGAGTCGCACAGCACAACTATGTGCCAAAGTGCTCCTTGACCATCTGCAACATGAGCCCGTTATCATCGACCCCCAAACTCCTTTCAACACCACGTTTAGTTCTTTGCCCTAGCACAATAGAGCAGATTCAAAATTATAAAAGCTTGATGATTAGTGGGTTATTTGAATCAGCTGTGTAATGCTAGGGCAAACAACAAAAAGTGTACCCCTTGGGGTTACCAGGACAGAGTTTGGGAAATCCTGGGTTCGGTTAAGGGTTCTGGAAAACAGGATTTTGAATAGGAATACATTTTTGGTTCCCACAAAGAGAGTAAAACAAATGTGTATGTGTCAAGTCACCAGATCTCAACCCAATTGAACACTTCTGGGAGATTCTGCAGCGGTGCCTGAGACATTGTTTTCCACCGACAACAACAAAACACCAAATTATGGAAATGATCATGGAAGAATGGTGTCGCTTCCCTCCAGTAGAGTTCCAGACAGTTGTAGAACCTATGCCAAGGTGCATTGATGCTATTCTGGTGGCTTGTGTTTGCCCAACACCCTTAGTTCCAAATTCCATGAGAGGTTTCAAAAAAGCGTTGTGGATCCCAGGATCCTGAGTCGCACAGCACAACTGACCAGTGCTCCTCGACCATCTGCAACATGAGCCCGTTGTCATCGACCTCCAAACTCCTTTCAACACCAACCAGTAACAGCAGTGCAGTTTCACCAGTGCCAAGAGTTTGTTTGTGGTGAGCGTACATTAAAATCCATTTGAACTTATTTGAAAGTAAAAGTATTAGTAGTGGGATTTCAGGTGAGGATTGTAAGGAGGGCAGGAGTATAAAGTAGTTTAAGGTGATAGAACAGCAAGAGGGTGAATGACCTTCCCTTTCTTTCAACAGTGGCCAGGGAGAACGTTCTCTGAACTTACTGCTTTTTTGCTTTCCTTTTTCTCTTTAACTGTGGCTTTATTCAGTAGAGAGTGGCAAGTTGCCTACAGAACAGAGATGGGCACAAAAAAGGTCACGGCAAACACACACACCACAAACACGCACTGCACAAATACTTCTACATTCATATACAGACACCGCACAAAAGTGCAAACCTTACCTTTTGATGTACATTTACCTAGTTCATAAAAACCACCCTGACATTATGTGAAAACATAATGGTGGCAATTGCAGAAAAAGTTAAAATCTTCAAATAAATGGAACCCTGTATGTTAAGATGGGGGTTTACAGACTGTGGAGTGGGTTGGAGTTGGCAGTTGAGGTGTGCAGTCTAATATGTACCTGGAACAGGCAGTGACAGACACTGCGCAGCTGAGGGGGGAACTCTGTGGAGGAGTTGATGATGGCCAGGAAGAAGCGGTTGGTGATCTGCAGCAGGTTCCTCTGGTTCTCCTCCAGGATCTCACTCTGCTCCAGCCTGCAGCCAGAGACATGGAACCAGCCAGTCAAAACCAGAGACAGCAAGAGAGCATCGGACAATGCAACAGGTCATGTACCGTACAATTCTTCTTCCATGTTGCAAAAATACACCTAAGATGGTAGGGAGGGGGCTGCCTTGGTTTAAATAGTACAGCTGGAAAACAAAGTGGGTGAATGAGTGAATGTGTTGTGTCTGAGGGGTCAGGATACCTGGTGGGGTCCACCTCGAAGCTGATGAGCTGCCACTCTGGGGCGGTGATGACCCCTCTGAGAAGAGGCTCTAGAAGCTTCTGCAGGTATGTGGCTCCATACACCTGAAAACAGCAGAGGGGTGGAAACACAAACTCAAAACTAACATTATAGAAAGCAGGCACCATGCGTATTTGAAAGCCAAAGACCACACACAGTTGAAGTCAGGAAGTTTAAATGAATTTGGCTAAGGTGTATGTAAACTCAGCTTTCCACATTTCCTGACATTTAACACTTGTAAAAATGCCCTGTCTTAGGTCAGTTAGGATCACCACTTTATTTTAAGAAGGTGAAATGTCAGAATAGTAGTAGAGAGAATGATTTCTTTCAGCTTTTATTTCTTTCCTCACATTCCCAGTGGGTCAGAAGTTTAAATACACTCAATTAGAATTTGGTAGCATTGCATTTAAATTGGTTATCTTGGGACAACCATTTTGGGTAGCCTTCCACAAGCTTCCCACAATAAGTTGGGTGAATTTTGGCCCATTCCTCCTGACAGAGCTGGTGTAACTGAGTCAGGTTTGTAGGCCTCCTTGCTCGCACACGCTTTTTCAATTCTGCCCAGAAATGTTCTATGGGATTGAGGTTAGGGCTTTGTGATGGCCACTCCAATACCGTGACTTTGTTGTCCTTAATAAGCCATTTTGCCACAACTTTGGAAGTATGCTTGGGGTCATTGTCCATTTGGAAGACCCATTTGCGACCAAGCTTTAACTGATGTCTTGAGATGTTGCTTCAGTATATCCACATTTTATGTCCTCATAATGTAATCTATTTTGTGAAGTGCACCAGTCCCTCCTGCAGCAAAGCACCCCCACAACATGATGCTGCCACCCCCGTGCTTCACGGTTGGGATGGTGTTCTTCGGCTTGCAAGCCTCCTCCTTTTTCATCCAAACATAAAGATGGTCATTATGGACAAACAGTTCTATTTTTGTTTCATCAGACCAGAGGATATTTCTTCAAAAACTACAATCTTTGTCCCCATGTGCAGTTGCAAACCGTAGTCTGGCTTTCTTATGGCGGTTTTGGAGCTTTTGTACCTGTTTCCTCCAGCATCTTCACAAGGTCCTTTGCTGTTGTTCTAGGATTAAGTTGCACTTTTCGCATCAAAGTACGTTCATCTCTAGGTGACAGAACGCATCTCCTTCCTGAGCGGTATGACGGCCGTGTGGTCCCATGGTGTTTATACTTGCGTACTATTGTTTGTACAGATGAAAGTGGTACCTTCAGGTGTTTGGAAATTACTCCCAAGGATGAACCAGACTTGTGGAGGTCTACAATTTATTTTCTGAGGTCTTGGCAGATTTCTTTAGATATTCCCATGATGTCAAGCAAAGAGGCACTGAGTTTGAAGGTAGGCCTTGAAATACATCCACAGGTACACCACCAATTCACTCAAATTATGTCAATTAGCCTATCAGAAGCTTCTAAAGCCATGACATAATTTTCTGGAATTTTCCAAGCTGTTTAAAGGCACAGTCAACTTTGTGCATGTAAACTTCTGACCCACTGGAATTGTAACGCAGTGAATTATAAGTGAAATAATCTGTCTGCAAACAATTTTTGGAAAAATTACTTGTGTCATTCACAAAGTAAATGTCCTAACCAACTTGCCAAAACTATTGTTTATGAACAAGACATTTGTGGAGAAAACAAGTTAATGACTCTAACCTAAATGTATGTAAACTTCTGAATTCAACTGTAGTGTGTCATATCC
Source organism: Oncorhynchus mykiss (assembly GCF_057628025.1). Classification (NCBI taxonomy): domain Eukaryota; kingdom Metazoa; phylum Chordata; class Actinopteri; order Salmoniformes; family Salmonidae; genus Oncorhynchus; species Oncorhynchus mykiss. The sequence continues at coordinate 25,982,953 of NC_143033.1, read as the reverse complement.
TTTGTCAGAGATAGGGGTATTTTGCATCTTAGAAAGGTTTGTCCACATTTTCATGTCATGTTGTGTACCTTAAAGCAAAAGGTCATGATTTTACTGGCCAGACTGTTTCCTCTGAAAAGTGTCTGCATGGAGTCAGCCAGCTCCACCTCCTTGGAGAACATGTTCCACAGCAGCTGGTAGAGGAGGTGGCGTGAGTCAAACAGAGTCACCAGCACCCGCGCCAGCTCATCCTGACAGGAGAAAATTATTGTTACTGACACAGCTCACACTCTGACACCTACAATCTACGCAACACTGGCGCATTCATTCATATTCATACCTCAACAATCTCAGTGTGGTACAGTGGTGTAATATAAGATAAAACAGTGTGAAAACTATTTGCTTTAAATGTTATTCCATTTTCACCCCCAGGTGTAATATAAATGTAAAGATCTCAGGTCCCAGAGAAAGGACAGTGGGCGGTGAATAGCCTACATACCCATTGGGAGCAGGGCACTACGTTGGCCAGAGCCATGGCAATAGGCAGCTCTCCCTGGTCTCCCATCATGGTGACCAGCTCCACCAGCCTCTCAAACCGGTCAGCAAGCACCGTCTCTGCCAGTGTGTCAAACTCTGTCCCCTGCTGCAGGATCTTAGTCAGCACCTCCATGAAGGTGGCCCGCGTCTGCAGGTCCTTATGGTAGCCCAGACCTACACACACAGAAAGAAAGAGACGTGTATTGTAATCTTATCTAAGTGTGAAGGAAAGGAAAGAACATTGACCATGGGCAAGTATTGTTTTAACGACTCTACACTAATGATGAATTAGATGTAATCAACAGAGATCCAATTAAAGCCACATTCACTATTACATCTCATTTCGCATGTTAAGCACTTTAAACATGAAGCAGCCAACCAAAGAGTGAGCCTAAGCCTCATTCCTGATAAGTTGATATGTTAGGTTTCCAGACTGACCAATTGAGTGCATGAGGCCACTGTCCACGTTGGCGTTGAGAAGGTTGGACATGGCCAGTACGGTGCAGTGTCTGAGGGAGGCCAGACGTCGAGACATACCCCTCTTCCTCCCTGCCACCTGCTGCCCATCATCCTCCACCTCGCTGCAGTCATTCAGCAGGTTCATGAACAGGGTAAAGTACCTGGGAGGAGAAGGAGAAAGATATTCTACTCATTATCTTTTAGAACATTTTATGACGTAAGACACATTGCATAAGTAATGAACTTCAATAGTAAGAGTGAGTAAAGAGAGGATAGCTGACGTACTTGAGGAAGAGCTGGGACTTGGCCTCCATCAGTTCCACTCCGTCTCCCTCCTCAGGCTGCAGGGGCAGGCCAGCTAGCAGAGACACCACCGCCTCCATACTGGCCTGGTCCAGGTCCCTGTATATCACACAGCACAAAGCATAGTTCAGGGGTTAGAGGTCAGATCAAATCACATTTTACATTTCAAAGTCTAAACCTGTTGTTTACGAAGTAACAGTGACATGCTTACTTCACAACGACGCAGAATACAATAAAAAATTACAAAGAAAGTAACATGAGGAATAAATACACAATGAGCAATGATAGCTTGGCTATATACATGGGGTAGCAGTACCGAGTCTATGTGCAGGGGTACTAGGAAATTGAGGTAGATATGTACATACTGTATAGGTAGGGGTAAAGTGACTAGGCAACAGGATAGATAATAGACAGTAGCAGCAGCGTGTGTGTGTGTGTGTGTATGCACACACTCTATGCACACACACTGGACACACTACCCACACACTTGCACACTCAATCAGAGATTGATATATATATATATTTGAGTGTGCAAGTGTGTGGGTAGTGTGTCCAGTGTGTGTGCATAGAGTCAAAGGGTCAATGCTGATAGTCCGGGTAGCCATTTGGTTAATTTAGTACAGGTAGCTATTTGGTTAATTTAGTACAGGCAGCTAGTCGGTTAACTTTTGGCTTGGAGTTCAACCACAGTTATGTACTGGGCCGTATGCACTACCCTCCATAGCATCTTGCGGTCAGATGCTCCTTTGTCTTGCCGACATTGAGGGTGAGGTTGTTATCCTGGCACCACACTGCCAGGTCTCTGACCTCCTCCCTATAGGTGGTCTCATCGTCGATCAAGTCCAACATCATCGTGTCATCGGCAAACTTGATGATGGTATTGGAGTCGTGGGCGGCCACGCAGTCATGGGTGAACAGGTGAGTACAGGAGGGGGCTAAGCACGCACCCCTGATGGGACCCAGTGTTGAGGTTCAGTGTAGCGAATGTATTGTTGCCTAACCTGACCACCTGGGGCGGCCCATCAGGAAGTACAGGATCCTGTTGCAGAGGGAGGTGTTCAGTCCCAGGGTCCTTAGCTTAGTGATGAGCTTGAGGGGCACTATGGTGTTGAACTTGAACTGAGTTGTAGTCAATTAACCGCATTCTCAAGTAGGTGTTCCTTTTGTCCAGGTGGGAAAGGGCAGTGTAGAGTGCAATAGAGATTGTGTCATATGTGGATCTGTTTGGGAGGTACGCAAATTGGAGTGGGTCCAGGGTTTCTGGGATGATTGTGTTGATGTGAGCCTTTCAAAGCATTTCATGGCTACAGATGTGAGTGCTACGGGGCGGTAGTAATTTAGACGGGTTACGTTGGCGTTCTTGGACACCGTGACTATGGTGTTCTGCTTGAGACATGTAGGTATTACAGACTGGGTCAGGGAGACGTTGAAAAAGTCAGTGAAGACACTTGCCAGACGGTCAGCCTATGCTCTGACTACGCATCCTGGTAATCTGAAGGAATGTTAATGTGTTTAAAGGTCTTACTCACATCGGTTACAGAGAGTGTGATCACACAGTCGTTCAGAACAGCCGGTGCTCTCATGCATGGTTCAGTGTTGCTTGCCTCGAAGCGAGTATAAAAAGGCATTTAGCTCGTCTGGTAGGCTTGCTTCACTGGACAGCTCTCTGCTGGGTTTCCCTTTGTAAATCCGTGATAGTTTGCAAGCCCTGCCACATCCTGACGAGCGTCAGCGCCGGTGTAGTAGGATTCGATCTTAGTCCTGCATTGACGCTTTGTCTGTTTGATGGTTTGTCGCAGGGCATCTGTAATTCATGGCTTCTTGTTGGGATATGTACGTATGGTCACTGTGAGGAATTAGTTAGGTAACATAGATAATTAAGATGTGTTATATGCATAATATGCTTATTATAAGAATGTATCCCTTCGGACTCTGGTGTTGGCAGTTGCACTTCCTCCCTCAGCTTGGGCTTAGTCACCTGGAGCCCAGAGAGGGGAGAAGTCAGGCTTGTCTTTCACATGTCCCTGGTGCTATGCAGCATATCAGAAAGAGAAGAGGACAGGAGAGAACATTGTCTTCATATGTGAATGTGTCTTTACCTATTCTAAACCATGTGAAGGGATGGCGGGATTAATGGGGAACCACGTACTTGTCTCCACAATGTCTGTGAGCCAGTCACTCCCTCCTTGGGGGAGATAAGGTATGAGAAAATATATGTGGTGTAGTGTCTGGAACCATTGTATGTCATATCTGATGTTGCACCTAACCTGGGGGAGTGTATGACTTAGAGGCTCACTCCCCTCAGTGAGCTTGTCCAGGCATGCAGTCAAGAGGGGGGAGGGGTTAGTAGTACAGTACCTGGTAAGACACTTGACATCATCATCAGCCGCCTGGTTTGAGGTGCCCATAACCCAGTCTGTTAAGTACTCCACCATCTTATTCCTGCCAGGGACAAATGGACATTAATTGACTGTATGTAAATGCAATGTCATGGTCTTTGTATTACTACGTATCAGTTGATATGTTGCAGTAAACTTGGACAGTACAGAACATGTTTGACTAACAGTCTAGACTCCAGGAGGACATTCTCACCTGAACTTTATCTCTTGGCAGAAGGCCAGGTCATCTCGATCTCTCACCTGAACTTTGTCTCTTGGCAGAAGGCCAGGTCGTGTCGATCGCTTACCTGAACTTCATCTCCTGGCAGAAGGACAGGTCGTCTCGTCTCTCCATCATCACCTCCACCAGCTGACACAGCTTGGTCTTCATCTGGATGGCATGGACCATGTTGCCCAGGATACGCACGTACCTGCCAACACAACACAGGGCATGGGGAGAATGAGAGTGGGCAGTGTGCTCACAGCACCAACGGTCTCATAGTCCAGGGTAAGCATGCCATGGAGGAGAGGAGCGAAGGCTTTTACCTGACCAGGTTGAGCATCATGGTCTCTATGCTGGCCTGTCCCAGGTGCTCTGAGCTGCCCTCAGTGTGGTTGTCCAGTAGGTTCTTCATGATGGCGATGGTCTGCTCCACAAACTGGGTGTTAGTGTCATTGATGGGAACCTACACAGATACAAAATAATTATACATTTTACCACACAGGTTAACAGTGTCTTTGGATTTACAGGTACAACCCTTTTCACTGTACATGTGTATGTGTTCCTCTCACCGGCCCCTGTGCGTCAAAAAAGCGGCTGATGCTGTTCTTCAGTTTGTTGAAGAGCATGGGGTAAAGAGCTGGGCTGAGCTCCAGGCCCACCAGATCCTTAACATTGGTCCGGATCTGAACACCCTTTTCATGGCTGCAAACCATGAGGGACAGCAGGCGGTCCAGGAAGCGGCCCAGGGGCGTCTCCGTGTTCCCCTCACAGGAGCCCATGGAGATCATGGAGCCCTTCCTCTCACTGAGAGGCCCCATGGGGGGGCTGTAGGTGGCCAGGCCTGGGGCGCTGCGCTGCTGCAGACACACACCTCCCAGAGCACACAGGAAGCCCGTCATGTTGATCCACTCCTGGACACAGATAGGAGCAACAGAGGGACAACATCAATCCACAACCAATTCATTTGTGAAGTGTATTTTGATGTGCGTAAGGAGAATGCATAAGAACAGGCTAATGGATGTCTGCTTGCCTGGCCATCCTCTAGCTTAGTTTTGGGATGGGTGAGGATTAATTTGGTCGCCTGCTCCCATTTTGCATGCGTGTCTTCCCATGCCTATGGGGAAGATTATAAAACAAAGCAAATGTTGAGTTGATGTGAATATCGTGTTTCACAAACATCACTCCATATTGAAGCATAAGGGTATGAACAGAAGCACAGCAGCAGGCCACTCTCACTTCTGTGTTTCCTGCAGTAGGATGTTCGATCCTCCTCAACAGAGCCATCACTCTCTTCTGCAGGGCTAACCGGCCTGAAAACACACAAACACACCATGACAGGAGCCTTGGCCTCTCAGACAGCCCCGACGTCATCACCTGCTGAGCTCTCATGCTGTGACTGCCCTCTAGAGGTGGTACTCTGTCTATACACCATAAGACATAGCACCGTCAACTCCAGGTTATAGGTCATTAGCGCGTTCATTCACTACTAACCTGTGGACATCATGTTGCTGACGGAGGCAAACTCGATGAAGGTGTTGTAGTTGGGCAGGATGGTCTGGACCGGGACCTCGTCCACTCCACAGCGGACCTCAGCCTCCTCACAGAGGTGTCTGAAGCAGGACATGGCCACCAGAACGGCCTCCATGTCAGGGCTCCACAGGAACATGTAGAGACACACCTCCAGTTTGGTCTGGGCCTGTCTGCAGATGGGGATGCCGCTGCCCACCGTGGCCCGCTCCTGGGGGAGGAAGACAGGACAGAACGGTTAGAACATTGGAGAATAGTGAAACAAAGGTCACATTCAGGAGGGGGTTCTGAATGCTAGAGCTACCTTTTTGCTTTACTCAAAAAGACAAAAATGCCTAAATATAATTCTGAACTTTCTATAACCTTGTGCCCTCCTGGATGAGACCCACAGGTATAAGGACTACAAAACCCACAACACTGTGGCTCACCTTGTTCCTTAGGAGGAACTTGTTCCTGCAGATGAGGATCTCCCTCAGCCACTTAAGGATCTCTGTACTGTTGATCATCTGGTGGCCAACCAGCTTCTTACAGATGAAGAAGAGTACCTGGGAACTGTAGGGTACAACAGTCAATCACAGTCAAACTGGTGACCTCCATCTGTGCTAACCAATCAGCATCAACGAACACTCAATTTTAACTGGCATCTAAGATAAGAGAACATCTATAAAACAATATAGATAAAAAGGAGGGCTGAGGCTACCTGATGTCCCAGAAGGTTTCAATGGGAGCATCTGGGTTCCACAGCTCTATGGCCTCAGGTTGATGCAGGACCAAGAGGGCCTATAAAAAGGAAGAGAACACAAGGAGTATGTTTTAGCTACTGTGGCAAAATGTAACCATAATGGAGAAAAGGAGCGTGAGAGAACGAGAGATGGGGCTCACCTCCATAGCCTCCTGTGAACACTCTCCCATGTTGGCCAGAGGCACCAGCTGCACCAAGCCGGTGATCAGCTCTGCTGTACTGCTCTGGATCTCCTGACCCTGCTTACCCGGGTTCTGACACACACACACACACAAATGTACAAACATGCCAAGAGTGGCTTTCCCGGTCTAGTCTGCCTAAAAGTCTTTGCAAATCCCAAACCAGTTTAAAAGGGTGGCACACATCACACCGAATGTGGATCTCCCGTTCGTCTACCGATTGTTGAGTGTGCTGTTGACGTCTGTCAATTTCGCACAATTCTACATGTAACATCGGTTTGCAAGTACTTTCGGCAGGCAAACGCTATTGGTGTGTTTGAGCCCTAAGACTTTTAACAAGTCTCTAACCTAACACTTGGCTAATTTGTCTAACTCTAACCCTGCAAGTGGAATTAACAACGATAAATCGCTTAATCCAACACAACAAATGTAGAATTAAAGGATAAGTACAACTACTGTGTTACACGGCCATCCTCAAACAGCAAAAGACACATTATTTCTGTCCAGGAGTCCTAAAGTAAACAGAGCAAACACTAACATGTAGCATGAGTTTGGGGTCAGCATGGATGAGCTTGACGAGAGCCAGCAGAAGGTACTTGTGGCTACGCGTGTCCAGGTCTGTGGTCTTCTCCTTGAACTTCAGACTGGTCATCTTCTCCTTGAAGGTCAGACTCTGAAGGAAACGAACAGTAGAGACTAGCCATTAGCAGGAGCATTCTTTTAAGATGAGAGTGATAGAAAAGAGAAAGGTAAACAAGGAAAAATTAAGTAGAGGAGAAGGAGAAACAGATGCAGAGTATCTCTACTGTAATCAGACAAACAAGTTCCCACCCTCCGAGCAACAGTGACCCAGCGCACAGGGATCAGGAGAGCCACCAGGAGAGAAGGAATCAGGGGTCAAACAGGGGGCGCGAGAGAGAGAGAGACACTGTTTCATAAGTGCCCTTCATTGGTGGGCCATGAAACAGGAGGTGGACAAACAGACAGGAGCCATGCCTAAACCATCATGGGCAGGCCCACACACAAACACCAGGACACTGCAAACAGGAATTATGGATGAGGAAATAGCATTCTAGTGGTGTTTGAAGGAAATATTCAACTATGCACCAAAATATTCTATAGGCCTCTCATCCGTTCACAGGTGATAAACACAACCAAGTAGCCATCCATAGAACCTAGTTTGAAGGCATATCAACACTGTGATTATATTAAAATCCTCCATTTAGGAGTTCAAATAAAGGTGATGAACAATCCAAAGTATTAGTGAGTGTGCAAGTAGGACTCAGCCTCAACAGGCTGTAGTGCTGAGCAATTAACCAACAAGTCCGTTGTTTTTCTTTTTAAAACAACTAATTGACCAACATTTGTTCAACTACTGTTCAATTACTTTAACTTCTTACTTTCTGTGAGCTCAATGTGCAGTTTCTCTAGAGATAAATCAGATCAAGCCCGAACTGGGCGATTTAGTAGAGTTTAGTTTCCAACAGGCCAATGTTCCACATGGTTTAGCATAGTAAGAGTGGTAATTAACTACAATGACCATAATCCATTGCGTGCCTATTTGTCCGGTCTGTGTGGGGCAGACACTGAGGGAGAGAAGAGAGAAGAACGTGCGAGACAGAGAGCAGTTGCTTTGTGAGTTATCTACCTGAAAATACATGATCTAAGTGATTGATAATTGGTATTCAGCAATAACAAAAGTATGCCTCATTTACTTTGAAGAACTACTAAAATAGTGATTTTGTGAGACCGTGTAGGCAGCAGATCTATAGAGATGAGATGACTTGGAACTAAATAATAAAGTAATCAAATAAAACAAACTGAAATATTTTATTAAAGTAATGTGAATAAACAATGGTTAATAAGCAGTAATGGTCACAAACATCATTGGCCTTTTATTAATTGTTCTGTTTAGTTACAGCATTCAATCCACATAATGCATAGTGCATTTAATATTGAATTACATCTTAACGAAAACAGTGGGTTTTTTTTAATAACCGAAACGACCTCAAAAAGCACTAAAAATCGCTCAGCACTAACAGACTGAGAAGCATGCTCCTAGCATACAGATGAGATGGAGTGGAGGGAGGAGTCGGACACAGGCTCACTTCAACCAGAGCACAGAGGAGGTGGAGGACGACAGGGGCTCTCTCTTATCTGTGGTAGCCTGAGGGTGGGGTCAGGGGTTAGAGGTCAGCTGCAGAGGAGGAAGGAGGAAGCGTGGGGAGTGGTAGGGGTGGCAGTTATACTTACAGCAACAGACGCCCACTGCCATGCAAAACAGTGACTGTGACAGGTTGGCATCTGAGTGAGTGAGCGGCAGCAGCCAGGTCAAAGAAAATGGAGGAGGAGAAGGAAAGAACGGGGCAATATGAAAAGAGAAAATAAGCAGAAGACAAAGAAGCACCACCGAGTCAATGATGTCAGAGAGTTCCCTCTGCCGTCCTTCACTTCCATGAGATGAGTAGACCAAACACACAGATATGAGCAAGATGACACACACACACACACGACAGGGAAGTGAGTGGTTATCAAAGATGGTTATCAAGAGAGTTATCAGATTTATATACAGTACCAGTGAAATGTTTGGACACACCTACTCATTCAAGGGTTTTTCTATTTTCTACATTGCAGAATAATAGTGATATCAAAACTATGAAATAGCTCATATGGAATCATGTAGTGACCAACATTTTTTTTTAAAGTGTTAAACAAATTAAATATATTTGAGATTTTTCAAAGTAGCCATCCGTTGCCATGATGACAGATTTGCATACTCTTGGCATCACCTGGAATGCTTTTCCAACAGTCTTGAAGGAGTTCCCACATATGCTGAGCACTTGTTGGCTGCTTTTCCTTCACTCTGCGGTCCAACTCATCCCAAACCATCTCAATTGGGTTGAGGTCGGGTGATTGTAGAGGTCAGGTCATCTGATGCAGCACTCCATCACTCTCCTTCTTGGTCAAATAGACTTTACGCAGCCTAAAGGTGTGTTGGGTCATTGTCCTGTTGAAAAACAAATGATAGTCCGACTAAGCGCAAACCAGATGGGATGGAGTATCGCTGAGGAATGCTGTGGTAGCCATGAATTCTAAATAAATCACAGGACGGTGTCACCAGCAAAGTACCATCACACCTTTTCCTCCATGCTTCACGGTGGGAACCACACATGCAGAGATCATCCGTTCACCTACTCTGCGTCTCACAAAGACACGGCGGTTGGAACCAAAAATCTCTAATTTGGACTCATCAGACCAAAGGACAGATTTCCACCGGTCTAATGTGCATTGCTCGTGATTCTTGGCCCAAGCAAGTCTCTTCTTATTGTTGTCCTTTAGTAGTGGTTTCTTTGCAGCAATTTGACCATGAAGGCCTGATTCACACAGTCTCCTCTGAACAGTTGATGTTGAGATGTGTCTGTTACTTGAACTCTGTGAAGCATTTAATTGGGCTGCAATCTGAGGTGCTGTTAACTCTAATGAACTAATCCTCTGCAGCAGAGGTAACTCTGGTTCTTTGTTTCCTGTGGCAGTCCTCATGAGAGCCAGTTTCATCATAGCGCTTGATGGTTTTTGAGACAGCACTTGAAGAAACGTTCAAAGTTCTTGAAATTTTCCAGATTGACTGACCTTCATGTCTTAAAGTAATGATGGACTGTCATTTCTCTTCGATTATTTGAGCTGTTCTTGCCATAATATGGATTTGGTATTTTACCAAATAAGGACTATCGTCTGTATACCACCCCTACCATGTCACAACACAACTGATTGGCTCAAACACACTAAGAAGGAAAGAAATTCCACAAATGGCTTTAACAAGGCACACCTGTTAATTGAAATGCATTCCATAAATAAGAATGGCATGGCTCAAAGGTCTTCTATTTATTTTCTGTAATACCACCTACCCCACCAAAGACATTCTTTAAAAAAGTATACTCAGTAATAAGACTTAACGTGGGCAAATAAAATTCATAGAATAAAAAGGAAAGTCCGAGGGTGGTTTTAACCTTCCAGACATGGTATTGTATGAACTCCCAACACAAGGCTTTTACTTGCGACATATACACTATATGGTCAAAAGTATGTGGACATCCTTTCAAATTAGTGGATTCGGCTATTTCAGCCACACCTGTTGCTGACAGGTGTATAAAATCGAGCACACAGCCATACAATCTCCATAGACAAACATTGGCAGTATAATGGCCCGTACTGAAAAGCTCAGTGACTTTCAACGTGGCACCGTCATACAATGGCACCTTTCCAACAAGTCAGTTCGTCAAATTTCTGGCCTGCTAGAGCTGCCCAAGTCAACTGTAAGTGCTGTTATTGTGAAGGGGAAACGTTTAGGAGCAACAACGGCTCAGCCGCGAAGTGGTAGGCCACACAAATTCAGAACGGGAACACCGAGTGTTGAAGCATGTAACGTTTATAAATCTGTCCTTGGTTGCAACACTCATTACCGAGTTCAAACTGCTTCTGGATGCAACGTCAGCACAATAACTGAAATGGGTTTCCATACCCAAGCAGCAGCACACAAGCCTAAGATCACCATGCGCAATGCCATTCGTCGACTGCAGTGATGAATCACACTTCACCATCTGGCAGTCTAACGGACAACTCTAGGTTTGGTGGATGCCAGGAGAACGCTACCTGCCCCAATGCATAAAGCCAACTGTAAAGTTTGATGGAGGAGGAATAATGGTCTGGGGCTGTTTTTCATGGTTCAGGCTAGGCCCCTTAGTTCTAGTGAAGGGGAATCTTAATGCTACAACATACAGTGACATTCTAGACCAGGAATTCCCAAACTGGGTATGCAGGTACGCGCAATGCTGTCAGGGGTACGCCAACTAAAAATGTATTGACATTTTCAAACAGTCCATTTATATTCAATATGTGGGACAAAATTGAGGCTGATTAAGAAGTTGGACAACACACAGGTTTTTCCATCATTGTATGATTTTTTTGTGTGCAAATGAACTCAAGCTTACGGACAATGTCAAATGTGATATAGCAAAGCACCGAGTGAGTTGGATGTGCAATTACGCAGGTACCTTCCCGAAACTGATGAAACAAACAACTGTATTCGTTATCCCATTCATTCCCTGCTTCCAGTCCACTTACCGCTATATGAACAAGAGAGCCTCATCGAAATTGCAACAAGCGGTTCTGTGAAAATGTAATTTAATCAGAAGCCACTGCCAGATTTCTGGATTGGGCTGCAATCAGAGTTTCTTGCCTTGGCAAATCGCGCTGTTAAGACACTGATGCCCTTTGCAACCACATACCTACAGTATGTGTGGATTCTCTGCCCTCACTAACATGAAAACTAAATACAGGCACAGACTGTGTGTGTAAAATGATTTAAGACTGAGACGCTCTCCAATACAACGCAACATTGCAGAGATATGTGCATCCTTTCAAGCACACCCTTCTCATTAACCTGTAGAGAGTTATTCACAATTAACAAATAAAGTTTTATATGTAAGATGCCTAAATAAAGAGCAAAATGATTGATTATTATATTATTTGTGCCCTGGTCCTATAAGAGCTCTTTGTCACTTCCCACGAGCCGGGTTGTGACAAAAACTCACACTCATTCTTATGTTTAATAAATGTATTGTGTGTGTGTGTGTGTGTGTGTGTGTGTGGGGGGGGCAGGCTTTCAATGATGACAAAAAACTACAATTGAGAGTGCGATGACCCTGGTGCTAGAGGGGGTACGCAGCTGGAGGTTGAATGTTTGAAGGGGTACAGGACTATAAAAAAATGTGGGAACCACTGTTCTAGACGATTCTATGCTTCCAACTTTGTGGCAACAGTTTATGGAAGGCGCTTTCCTGTTTCTGCATAACAATGCCCCCATGGACAAATCGAAGTCTGATCTAAACAAACCATTTCCGTATAATGTGGAAGAACTTGACTGGCCTGCACAGAGCCCTGTCCTCAACCCCATCGAACACCTTTGGGATGAATTGGAATCCCCGCAGCGATGTTCCAACATCTAGTGAGTGGAGGCTGTTATAGCAGCAAAGGGGGGACCAACTCCATATTAATTCCCAGGATTTTGGAATGAGATGTTTGACAAGCAGGTGTTTACATACTTTTGGTCATGTAGTGTATCAAAAAGTTTAGTATATAAATATTTTCGAAACATCAGAGCAACCTTGAATGAATCTTATTTGAGTTATAAAAAAGAAAAAAAACTATTGGAACCAAGATTGGAACCAAATGATGTTATCACAAGTGGAGGGAAAGTTGGCGCAAAAGTAACGAAATTACACTTAACGAAAATGTATGTTTAATCCAGTATAAACTAAATGTTTACAATTTATTATAAAAGAGAGAAAACTCAGTCTACAGCACAACAGCAGAGTCATGTCTTAAGTGTAAAACTACTAGCTTTCTGGGAATACTATGAGGTGCAAAATGTATGGACGGAGCAAGAAAGTTGGCTGTCAGAAGTATTGCAATGTAAACTTTCTTTTAATCTATCTATCCGCATATTTCATGACATTGCATATAGTGGTGTAGTGAGATACCCAATGAGCTGGACGATACATCACTCATCTTGAAAAAAACATATACTAAAAACTTGGAAATCAATCAATCCGCCATCATGTACATAATGGAAAAATTGAATGATATATTATTAAAATAGCATGGGCGACCACGAAAAACAAACTGGTACAATTTAAGGCCAAGTGGCAAACAATATTGCACTAAGGATGCGGGTCTGGGCAGAGGAGATGTAGTCGTTGTTTGAGTGCGTCTGTAACTTGCTGTTTGTATGTATAAGTTTGTATTTGGAGAAAAAAGAAAGAGTGTCTGTGGGGGGGGGGGGGGGGAGATTGCTGCTACCGTTGCTGTGAAGCTCCTGCTCTCCACAGTAAAACCACACACAGACGCTGCAGTCTGGCATTGAATAACATCTCATCCCAACATGGCCCATTAACTTAAAAAAGAATCATGCACACTGCTAATATTTGGGTTTGTTGAGTATGTTTTTGTTTCCAAGAGTGTGTGTTTTGTTGTGTGTGTGTCTTACCGGAGTCATGCGGAGGGGAGCGTGCGTACTGCAGCCCCTCATCACGTGGCCCAGCGTCTCAGAAACCATGATCCTCAGCTCTCCTGAGTAGCAGTACACCGCATCAATCTTAGGCCACCAGTCCAATGGAGACTGCAGCAAAGGAATGGACAGAGGGTTAAACTCAATCCTCTAAACAAATCTACTGTAGGCTTCATTATAAAACATTTGAAACAGAAACGTTATCCTGTAAAGAGACTTGGATAATACAAGGGCCTGTAGGTTAAATAGTAAGTGGGTGTTGAGTCTTATCCCAATCGAAACTCATTCAGAAAATGACATGGGGCCTTCAGCCCAGTAGGATTTGTTAGGGTGGAGAGATGGGACTTCTCCAGTTTGCCTGGAGGGGAGAAAGATGGCAGCTGTACTCTCCTACTCTCTGTTACCCACCCACAAACCCAGACAGACAGAGACACGCAGGAACAAAAGCAGCCTCTGACTTGTGCTCACAGACAGGAAGTGCTTTGCGTGAGGGGGGTGAGAGAGAGACCAGTTATACTCTCACTCCCTCACACACAGTCTCCTAGGCACATGGGGAGCTAATAAAAGGGTCTCTGTATGAAATCTTCCCTCAGGCACTTCCTATTGAAACACACAAACACACACACACACACACAAACCACATGAGTGTCTGCAGCACTTCCTCTCCCTGCATGGCTCATCCAGAGTGAGATGGTAGTCGATCTAATGGCTGGGTAATAGAGCCAGCCCAGTGTATACAGTAGTGACATCATCTACACAAAGTCACCACAGATAAGGTTACCACTGGACATTCTAGACATGCACTGTGAGCACACAGCATTGGTCACTTTATATACTTTGAATAGTGGAACTGGACATTGGCATGTGATGTGTTGATTGATCCCTTAACCCTATGTTGGGCCATGACAACACACACTTACATTGGTGATGATTCTGTGTAGGGAGTTGACCAGGACGAAGTGGAAGGTGGGAGGGGAGGATGACGCCAGGCAGACCTGAAATGGATGAGAAAAATAAAGAGAGAGATTAACCAAGGATCACAGAGTCCTTACTTCAACACCAGTATGTGGTTAAAAAATGTGCATCAACAACCCTTTCTATGAAAGTATACTCCAAAACTCAGCTCCATCATTCATTGAATCAGACGGCTCATTCATCACAAAACCAACTGATATTGCCAATTACTTTAATGATTTTCCATTGGCAAGATTAGCAAACTTAGGCATGGCATGCCAGCAACAAACACGACAACACACATCCAAGTAAAACTGATCAAATTATGAAAATCAAGCATTGTAATTTTGATTTCCGTAAAGTGAGTGTGGAAGAAGTGAAAAAACTATTATTGTCTTTCAACAATAAGCCACCGGGGTCTGACAACTTGGATGGAAAATTACTGAGGATAATAACGGACGATATTGGCCCTCCTCTATTTGCCATAGCTTCAATCTAAGCCTAGAGTGTGCCTGGAGGAAAGCAAAAGTAATTATGTTACCCAAGAATAGCAAAGCCCCCCTTTACTCGCTCAAATAGCCAACCAATCAGCTTGTTACCAACCCTTCGTGAACTTTTGGCCAGATACAATTCTATTTTACTGTAAGCACGCTTATAGGGAAGGACATTCAACAAGCACGGCACTTACACAAATTACTGATAATTGATTGGCTGAGAGAAATTGATGCTAAAAAGATTGTGGGAGCTGTTTTGTTAGACCTCAGTGCGGTTTTTGACATTATCGATCATAGTCTGCTGACGGAAAAACGTATGTGTTATGGCTTTACACCCCCTGTTATATTGTGGATAAAAAGTTACCTGTCCCAATATATATTTTTTTACCCCTTTTTCTCCCCAATTTCATGATATCCAATTGGTAGTTACAGTCTTGTCTCATCGCTGCAACTCCCATACGGACTTGGGCGAGGCGATGGTCGAGAGCCATGCGTCCTCTGAAACACGACCCAACCAAGCCACACTGCTTCTTGAAACAATGCCCGCTTAACCAGGAAGCCAGCCACACCAATGTGTCGGAGAAAACACCGTACAGCTGGCGACCGTGTCAGCGTGCATGCGCCAGGCCCGCCACAGGAGTCGCTAGAGCGTGATGGGACAAGGACATCTCTGCCGGCCAAACCCTCCCCTAACCCGGACAACGCTGGGCCAATTGTGCGCCGCCTCATGGGTCTCCCGGTTACGACAGAGCCTGGAAAGAGTTACCCATCTAACAGAACACAGAGGGTGTTCTTTAATGGAAGCCTCTCCAACATAATCCGGGTAAAATCAGGAATTCCCCTGGGCAGCTGTCTAGGCCCCTTACTTATTTCAATCTTTACTCATGACATGCCATTGAGTAAAGCTATGTATGCGGAGGACTCAACACTATACACATCATTTCTACAGCGAGTGAAATCACTGTTTAACAAAGAGCTGCAGTCAGTTTCAGAATGGGTGGCAAGGAATAAGCTAGTCCTAAATATTTCAAAAACTAAAAGCATTGTAATTTGTGACAAATCATTCACTAAACCCTAAACCTCAACTGAATATTGTAATGAATAATGTGGACATTGAGGTGACTAAATTGCTTGGAGTAACCCTGGATTGTAAACTGTCATGGTCAAAACATGTTGATACAACAGTAGCTAAGATGGGGGAGAAGTCCATCCATAATAAAGCACTGCTGTCTTTTTAACAACACTATCAACAAGGCAGGTCCTAAAGGCTCTCGTGTGGTCAGGTGCCACAAAGAGGAACCTTGGAAAATGTTAATTGGCTCAGAAAAGGGCAGCACGGCTGGCCCTTAAATGTACACGGAGAGCTAATATTAATAATATGCATGTCAATCTCTCATGGCTCAAAGTGGAGGAGAGATTGACATAATCACTACTTGTTTTTCAAAGAAGTTTTGACATGCTGAATGCATTGAGCTGTCTGTTCAAACTACTAGCACACAGCTTGGACACCCATGCATACCCCACAAGACATGCCACCAAAGGTCTCTTCACAGTCCCCAAGCCAAGAACAGACTATGGAAAGAGCACAGTATGACACAGAGCCATGACTACATGGAACTATATTTCACATCAGGTAACTGATGCAAGCAGATAAAAATACACCGCATGGAACAGCAGGGATTGTGAAGAAACACACACACAGGCACAGACACACATGATAAGACATGCACATACACATGGATGTTGTATTGTAAATATGTGATAGTGGAGTAGCGGCCTGAAGGAACACACTACATTTTTGGGTAAGTGTTATGAAATGTAATGTCATGCAATATTTTAAACTGTATATATAACTGACTTAATGTTGCTGGACCCCAGGAAGAGTAGCAGCAGGGATCCTTAATAAACACGAATAAATACCTTAAAATGCTGGTTGTTGTGGGGATTGATGCGGAAACAAGAGACAAAGCAGTCGATCATGAGGTCCACGTCTGCGTTCTGGCTTCCCGCCCCTCTGGAGAAAGGCTTGGTTGGGTTGAAGAGCAGGGCCTGACAGGAGAAGGGAGAAACAAAGTCCATAGCATCAGCTGTGACTGGTTACCACTGGTGACTAATACTGGATACTATGTTTATAATACCTTCCCATAACACTGATGATCAGAGGACCATCTGTGGCTGATGCTCACCTTAAGGTCCACTACGATGGACTGCACCAGGAGGAAGATGACAGAGTGGTCCTCCCAGTTGATGTAGGTGGAGGCCTTGCAGAGTTTGACACAGGCGATGGCAGCACTCTCAGTCAGCTGTTTACTGCCCCCGTGGCCGGCCAGGGCCTTCCTCAGGTTCTCCAGGAACAGTTTCTGTTAAGGACAGAGAAGAGTAGTGTACTGATTAGAACCATAGTGTGTGTGCCCTGCCCCGTGGGTGGGTTGTTTCTGACCTTGTTGACCTTGGTGTCCTCTACAGTCTCTCTGGAGATGTCCTGTGTGATGTCGGGACAGAGGATGAGGAGGATGATCTGCAGTGGCCACACGGCTGCCTTCCTCTTGGCACTCTCAGCAAAACTGTCCACCAGGTCAAACAACTTCTCTGCACAGTCTGGGAGAGACCCGGCCAGGCAACAACACAGTCAGGGAGAGACACAACCAAGCAACAAAACAGTCAATAACACACAGTCTGGTAGAGACACAACCAAGCAACAGCAGTCAATAACAGACATACAGTACCAGTCAAAAGTTTGGACACACTTACGGGTTTTAAGGGTTTTTCTTCATTTTCACTATTTTAAACATTGTAGAATAATAGTGAAGACATCAAAACTATGAAATAACACATTTGGAATCATGTATTAACCAAAAAGTGTTATGTCAAAATAGATTTTATATTTGAGATTCTTCAAAGTAGCCATCCTTTGCTTTGATGACAGCTTTGCACACTCTTTGCATTCTCTACAACCAGCTTCATGAGGTAGTCACCTGGAATGCATTATAATTAACAGTTATGCCTTGTTAAAAGTGAATTTGAGGAATTTCTTTCCTTCTTAATGCGTTTGAGACAATCAGTTGTGTTGTGACAAGGTAGGGGTGGTATACAAAAAATAGCCCTATTTGGTAAAATACCAAATCCATATTATGGATAGAACCATCAAGCGCTTTGATGAAACTGTCTCTCATGAGGACCACAACAGGAAGACCCCGAGTTACCTCTGCTGCAGAGGATAAGTTCATTAGAGTTAATCAGCCTCAGAAATTGCAGCCAAAAAAGAAATGTTTCACAGAGTTCAAGTAACAGACACATCTCAACATCAACTGTTTAGAGGAGACTGCGTCAATCAGGCATTCATGGTCGAATTTCTGCAAAGGAACCACTTACTAAAGGACACCAATAAGAAGACTAGCTTGGGCCAAGAAACACCAGCAAGGGACATTAGACTGGTGGAAATCTGTCCTTTGGTCTGATGAGTCCAAATTGGAGATTTTTGGTTCCAACCGCCGTGTCTTTTTGAGACGCAGAGTAGGTGAATGGATGATCTCCGCATGTGTGGTTCCCACCATGAAGCATGGAGGAAAAGGTGTGATGGTACTTTGCTGGTGACACTGTTGTGATTTACTTAGAATTCAATGCACACTTAACCAGCATGGCTACCACAGCATTCTGCAGCGATGCGCCATCCAATCTGGTTTGCGCTTAGTGGGACTATCATTTGTTTTTCAACAGGACATTGACCCAACACACCTCCAGGCTGTGTAAGGGCTATTTGACCAAGAAGGAGAGTGATGGAGTGCTGCATCAGATGACCTGGCCTCCACAATCACCCTACCTCAACCCATTTGAGATGGTTTGGGTCAAGTTGGACAGCAGAGTGAAGGAAAAGCAGTCAACAAGTGCTCAGCATATGTGGGAACTCCTTCAAGACTGTTGGAAAAGCATTCCAAGTGAAGTTGGTTGAGAGAATAAGAGTGTGCAAAGCGGTCAAAATATATTTAGATTTGTTTAACACTTTTTTTGATATTTCATAGTTTTGATCTCTTAACTATTATTCTACAATGTAGAAAATAGAGGTCGACCGATTAATCAGAATGGCCGATTAATTAGGGCCGATCTCAAGTTTTCATAACAATCGGAAATCAGTAATTTTGGACGACAATTTTGCCAATTTGTATTTGTATTTTTTTTAAACCTTTATTTAATCTTTATTTAACTAGTTAAGTCAGTTAAGAACACGTTCTTATTTTCAATGACGGCCTAGGAACGGTGGATTAACTGCCTTGTTCAGGGGCAGAACGACAGATTTTTACCTTGTCAGCTCAGGGATTCAATCTTGCAACCTTACGGTTAACTAGTCCAACGCTCTAACCACCTGCCTCACGAGGAGCACGCCTGTTACGCGAATGCAGTAAGAAGCCAAGGTAAGTTGCTAGCTAGCATTAAACTTAATCAATCATAATCACTAGTTATAACTTGGTAACACATGGTTGATGATATTACTAGTTTATCTAGCGTGTCCTGCGTTGCATATAATCGATGCAGTGCGCATTCGCGAAAAAGGATTGTCGTTGCTCCAACGTATACCTAACCATAAACACCAATGCCTTTCTTAAAATCAATACACAGAAGTATATATTTTTAAACCTGCATATTTAGCGAAAAGAAATCCAGGTTAGCAGGCAATATTAACCAGGTGAAATTGTGTCACTTCTCTTGCATTCACTGCACGCAGAGTCAGGGTATATGCAACAGTTTGGGCCGCCTGGCTCATTGCGAACTAATTTGCCAGAATTTTACGTAATTATGACATAACATTGAAGGTTGTGCAATGTAACAGGAATATTTAGACTGATGGATGCCACCCATTAGATAAAATACGGAACGGTTCCGTATTTCACTGAAAGAATAAACGTCTTGTTTTCGAGATGATAGTTTCCGGATTCGACCATATTAATGACCTAAGGCTCGCATTTCTGTGTGTTATGATGTTATAATTAAGTCTATGATTTGATAGAGTAGTCTGACTGAGCGATGGAAGGCACCAGCAGGCTCATAAACATTCATTCAAACAGCACTTTGTGCGTTTTGCCAGCAGCTCTGCTGTTTATGACTTCAAGCCTATCAACTCCCGAGATTAGGCTGGTGTAACGATGTGATGTGAAATGGCTAGCTAGTTAGCAGGGTGCGTGCTAATAGCGTTTCAAACGTCTCTTGCTCTGAGACTTGGAGTAGTTGTTCCCCTTGCTCTGCATGGGTAACACTGCTTCGGGGGTGGTTGTTGTCGTTGTGTTCCTGGTTCGAGCCCAGGGAGGAGCGAGGAGTGGGACGGAAGCTATACTGTTACACTGGCAATACTAAACTGCCTATAAGAACATCCAATAGTCAAAGGTATATGAAATACAAATGGTAGAGAGAAAAATAGTCCTATAATTCCTATAATAACTACAACCTAAACTTCTTACCTGGGAATATTGAAGACTCATGTTAAAAGGAACCACCAGCTTTCATATGTTCTCATGTTCTGAGCAAGGAACTTAAACGTTAGCTTTCTTACATGGCACATATTGCACTTTTACTTTCTTCTCCAACACTTTGTTTTTGCATTATTTAAACTAAATTGAACATGTTTCATTATTTATTTGAGGCTAAATTGATTTTATTGATGTATTAAATTAAGTTAAAATAAGTGTTCATTCAGCATTGTTGTAATTGTCATTATAACAAATACATTTTAAAAATCGGCCGATTAATCGGCATCGGCTTTTTTTGTCCTCCAATAATCGGTATCGATGTTGAAAAATCATAATCGGTCGACCTCTAGTAGAAAATAGGAAAAGAATAAAGAAAAACCCTTGAATAAGTAGGTGTCCAAACTTTTGACAGGTACTGTAAGATTCATCACATTAGAACTGCAACTGCATCCTCACCAGCCATGTCTGTCTGTGGTCTCTGGTACAGCATGGTGAACTCATCAGGGTAGTTCTCCACCCAGTTCCAGAAGGCCTGAGGGGGAGAAAAGGGGGTCACACCACCTGCCTGGGAAGCACTGTACCCATCTTCTACTCGCAAAGAAGACTATCAACAACACACCAACTTGCAACAATATTTCCCGTCCTGATTGTATTGTCAAGCTTCAAGACCGGGGCTTCTGGCGAGCCACAGACGGTTAGTGTAACTGAAGTGTATCCAGATGCCTGAGCAGCTCCACAGAAAGTCAACAGACACTGCACTAGAGCAGGAGGAGCAGGGCAACAGAAAGTCAAGACACTGCACTAGAGCAGGAGGAGCAGCTCCACAGAAAGTCAACAGACACTGCACTAGAGCAGGAGGAGCAGGGCAACAGAAAGTCAACAGACACTGCACTAGAGCAGGAGGAGCAGCTCCACAGAAAGTCAACAGACACTGCACTAGAGCAGGAGGAGCAACTCCACAGAAAGTCAACAGACACTGCACTAGAGCAGGAGGAGCAGGGCAACAGAAAGTCAACAGACACTGCACTAGAGCAGGAGGAGCAGCTCCACATAAAGTCAACAGACACTGCACTAGAGCAGGAGGAGCAGGGCAACAGAAAGTCAACAGACACTGCACTAGATCAGGAGGAGCAGGGCAACAGGAGATGAGGACCAGAGACCACTAGGTGGAGAAAGTGAGTCTGTAGATAGATGCGTGAGAGAGAAACAGAGAGAGAGGCAGAGTGGCAGACAGAGAGGCCAACAGAGAGAGATACTCACCTTCTCTAAGCTGTTGATGACACTTAGCTGGGCAGGCTTCTTGAGGGCTTTGAATTTAAACACCGTCTCTGCAGGAGATGACAACCAATAGTGAGTCCACACTGAACATCAACAACGGTGCACAACTCAAAAGAAACAGAACATCTTCGGCTCTATCAAACGGATAACTTCAAATGGGACGGCTGTAGGTCAAAATAAAGCAATGAGACTGATAAGAATATGCAAATACCTTGTAGCAGTTTCTTTAGCTTGGCACAGTCCACATTAATGTACTGGATGAGCTCGATGTCATGGACATCCACTGTGTCCTCCGAACACAAAGTGAGCTCCTGCAACCTGAGGGGAAACACCGCAAAGAGGGATATTTAATAAAGATGGTTATTTTAATCTCCTCGAATATTCATATTCAATAGAATCACATCATCATTACAAAATTGTAGAGAAGTAGCAGTAGAGCATCATAATAGATACAGTAATCAAATGGTAAGTCTAGGTCTCATTTGACTACCGGTAATAACAGGACATCAAATAGGCTAGTCTGGATGAATGGGCAATGCTTTCAAGGTAAAAGCTGAGGACAAAAAGAGAGAGCGAGAGGCGACACTGGGGAGTGGCTGAGGTCAACTCTCTCTCCCTGTTTTAACATCACATAACATAACCAACTCCTCAGTCCTCATGATTTAATAACCAGCCACTTCATCAGTCTGGGCCTGCCAGTCATGGACCAATAAAACCACAACACAGCTCGGTTAACAAGTGCAGACTGCAACTGACAGACGAGTGGAGCAGCACTCTTCTCTTCTGCCTCAGAACCAACTAGTACACCAGTGCAAGGAGAAGGAAGACAAAATATGTGCTTTCTGAGCTTCAACAAATAATTAATATACCCGAGTGGTTAATATTTACAGATGTTTTCTCCCCACTCCAAACCACTCAGCTCTGACACACACAGGTACACACACACACACACACACATGTGAGTATGCCTCCATGTCTTGTGCAGGTCCTTCTGGGGGTTGGTTTCACAGTGGAACATTACTCCACAAGACACAGACAAAGAGACTCTTTATGAAGGCTGCTGACAGACTCCCTTTCTCCCTCTATTTATTTCTTTATCTATCGGGGGTAGATGATAGCTCCAGCTTCTTTTTTCCTCCTTGCTCTCACTGAAGACCACAGGCCTGAACTGGTGTACACTTAAAGGTAACCCTTCCTCTACGTACAGCCTGAGGTCTACTACTGTGGCCTGTCGCTTCTCAGAGCAGCTTGGGCTGAGGGTTAGAGTTCTGGGTGTTTATGATCAATGTCACCTGGTGGAGATGCGGCTGAACACGGCATTGAAGTTGTTGCAGCTGAGGGAGAAGAGGACCCCGGAGGCGGAGCTACGTAGCTCGGCGGCATGCTGGTGGCCCTCACGGTACGTGTGGATGAAATGACAGATCTCTGGCAGCAGCTGTTTCACCAGCATAGTCTCATCCAGACGCATGCAGTCCTTCGGTTGCTGAGGGATGGAGGGAAGGAAGGAGAGACCAGGAAGGGAGGGATTAGAGGAAAGGTTAGAGGTCAAACATGAGAAAAACCTTTCAATGTCCTCACTGCCCGATTAGCCCAGAGAGGAGAATAGGCCAGAATAAAACCCTGCTACACAGAGAGAACGGTCAGTCAGGCTCCCGTCACAAGGCGTGCATCCCTGAAGACACACATTCCCTCTCATTCATCAAGATATAAAACATACTTGGTCTAAAACATCCTTACCAATAGGGAAGATATCACAATCGGTAGGCTACAACTTCACATCACATATTTTAGATACAGTGCATTCTGATGTCTCTCACAGCCTTGAAACAATGCTGTAAATCTAGCTGAGATAATGGCTCTGGACAGAGCTATCCAGACTAATGATTCTACCTGCTGGATTTGGACCTGCTGCACTGCAGGCCTGGGACCTGTCATTACTTCTGTTCACTGCGGAGGGACTGGGGACAGAGAGCGCTCTACTGCAGGCCTGGGACCTGTCATTACACCAGCACACTGTTGGGGGAGTTGGGAAAGAGAGGGCTCTACTTGGGGACAGTGGTGGATCATTAAGTGAAATATTTAATTGAGAAGGATTTTCTGATTACTAGTACGGGTGTAATATGTCAATTTTAAATGAACTTGCAGGGACATGGGCTACTGAAAGAGGACATCAACGAGAAAAAAATAGTTAGAAAAAATGATTCAGATGTCAAGAAAAAGGATGACTTGAAGAACCTAACAGCTGTCCTTCATCCGCAAGCTCGTAGTAAAAAAATGAATACAAATGTCCGGAAACTCGGGGCAATCCCATCGGAGGCTCAGAATGCAAAGTCAAGATGAGCAAGCACCTGGAAAAGCAATCTTCAGTGAGCACATCTTTACTAAGGAGAGGAGAAAAGGGAGCTAGGGGACTACTGGCTACTAACAGAGTTCCCCAAGACTGAAAGAAAGAGACAGGACTCAAACACACAGTTCATGTGTGGGGAGGGGAAAGGGCTCAGATCCAGTCCAGAGCAAAGGCCACTGTCCCCACTGAGACAAAACATCTTGACCACAGACAGCCCACCACATCCTATTGTGTTATGCTGATATCTAATGGAGATCTGCTGATAAAAACCAGAACGCTGCATTAGGAGAGCTTGCAGGGAGAAAAGGAAACAAACCAGGGAAAAAACAGAGGGAGGAAAGGAGAACGAAGGAGAGTGAGCGAGGAAGAGAGTCAAAGATATAAAAGCGACATGCATCCATCATTTCCGTTTTTGATGGGGAATGATCCTCACCCCAGCAAGGCACTTCTCCAGTGTGTCCAGGATGATGAGCTGAGAGAGATACAGGTTCTTCTCCGCAGCCTCCCCAAATATTCGCTAGGGGAGAGAGAGACATGGTTGAGACATCTCCAACACTGTACCGGGCTCCTTAGGCTTCAACTGACATTGTTTGCACATACAGCACACACACTCACCATGTTGTTCACATTCTTCAGGATGTTCGTGAGGCCACTGATGACCAGTGAGAACTTGTACTTGGAGATGTGTATCAGACAGTCCTTGTTGTGCTCTGTGCTGACTTTGGTGTGAGTGTTCTGTTGGCCCACTTTGACTGGAAGCTATAGAGGGGAAAAAGGGACAGAGTAAGGCTGTTGGTGTTGTTACATGAATCTAAGTTGGTAACTTGGCTTCGTGTCCAATACAAATAACCCTAACATACTGTCAGGAGCATTGAGTACAGGAATAGCCTTCTGTATACATTTCCTGTCAATAAGTCCATCACTATGTTTTCAAGGAGATAGCCTATTCTAGGTCTGCATGACTAAATAACAATACATTTGGTTAGCAGCGCTCCTTGAGCAGTGATCTCACAGTCTCTTTCTCTAGAGACCAACATGTCTGCCTCTAGTGAAGCCTCCTCTGCATCCTGAGCAGGGGATGTACTGTATAGTAGGCTACACTACATTCAGTGGATGTGTCTGAGAGAGCCTGGCTGGCTGGGCTCTCCTCTGCCTCCGACTCCAGCTCAGACAGGATGACAGTGCATCAGCTGGTCTGAGGCCCCAGGCTGACCCAGCCTTGCCTAGGCTCCGCTCCATCTAGCCTAATAACAGCAAATCACAGCTCCATGTGACACCCAAACACCATTAAAAAACACAAACACTCAAAGCAACCCGACTATCCCACTTCTTGGAAGAATTTTCCCATTTGGTGAGGGACAGCAGTACAGAGGCATGGGCTATTATAGAGCTAGCAGGACAAGACGCTCCCCTCCCTCATCAGACCGGACAGCAGAAGATTTGTTGGATAGAGAGGAGTGTAGAGCACTGGGGAAGCCTGGAGGGTGGCCCCTCCCTGAGAATATAGTCCTACACACACAGGGGGTGGATGTGCTGAGCTGGGCTCACAGACACACGCTATGGACTATACTCCATGCATTACTCTCCGTCTCTACCTTTTGGGCTACAGTTGTACGCACCTGCGCATGCACGACCAGACACACACACAGACACACAAGTTTACAAGTAGGACAACTAATTCAAACAAATTTACTTAGTCTGCAAAGTGCAGAGGAAGTCCAACTTGACAATTTTGTATAGCCTATGGCTTCTTATAAGCTAAACAAATAAAGGTTTGGCGATCTTTGAGGTTGACACACTCTCAGTCCCAACCATCCGACAGCAGGAAGATGACCTAACACCCTGACCCCCAACACAGGCCAGGGAGGGGCTGCTCCTCTCCTGGATTAGAGACATGCGTATGTGTGAGGGGACAAAAATGAGAGTCCTGAGACTTGAGCATCTTCCCTGCAAACACACACAGAGAAACCCGCATGCAGATACGCTGGTTGACATCCATATTCAGACCAGGCAAACAGACACAGGGCAACTTTGTTTCACTGGCACGGTCTTCAATTCCTCTAAGGTCAATCCCTTTCCTTAGGAGTGCTTTGGCACTAGCCAACAGGGCACTGCACATAAAGAGGGGAGAGAGGAGTACACTTTTCTTGTTGACGTACCGCCAGAAGACACACAAACGCCTAAGTAATTCAGTTTTTGCTGAGTGCCAACATAAAAACAACATTAAGGCGAGCACAGAAAAAAAAAAATGGAGGTTGGGATTGTTGTGAATCATGGAGATATTTATGACCTAACATCCAAGATTCCATCTAAAAGAAGCATGGCTCTTCTTCACGTGGCTGAGGTTCTCTCTCAGGGCTTGTAAGCAGCATCAGGGATCAACATCACATTATCAATGAAAAGGTAAAAGGTTTCACAAGCTCAAGCACAATACATTCAAGCACTAGTTTAAGACACTGTTAGAATAAATTATAGGGTTTAATGTTTACACAAATGGGGGAAATAAATGGAATCCTATTCAAGTCCTATTCAAAAACACACTACAATATCCTTGGATGTGGCACGGCGGAAGTTTCCACCTTTCATTGGATTTTGAAAAGGATAGTCTGAATGAACTCTAGTGAGGGTTAGATTATTTGTAGGGTAATAATCTCTAATGCTCTGCTTTGACTTCAATGGGTCAAGCTCGAGGAAAGGGGATATAGCCGAACCTATAATATCAGAGGTTGAGCTGCTAATCTCAAAGCTGATTCTGACTAAAAGCAGTCCCAATCACACCAGAAGCCAACATACACAATCCTTTTTAATGAGTAAGTTTCAGTGGCACTATCAATAGGCTTAACAGTCAAAAGTGGATTTAAATTAGGCCTAAATCTCCATGAAAACTTCATCAAAGTGCAATGAGCCACACCCAGCCACTTGGCCTGCCAAGCCAGAACAGATAGCTAACGGATAAGGGGGCACAACTTCACAATCTCTGCTACAAGGGACAGGCAGGCCTATCGGCTTGGAATAGTCTGAACCCTTGAAGATGGAGAAAGGTTACTGGGGAGCCGGGACATTTGACTATTAATCACTATGTTACCACTGAAACTTTCAAAACTATAATAGCGGATCACAGAAACTAAGTGTTGTGATACAGTCTCAGTAACCTAGACATCTGGCCTGTTGCATACGGTCTAGCCTCCTCATGTTATGTACTATATGAATACGTCCCTGATGTGGTTACCAACACCTTAGATGGAACTGATAAGATGAACCGGGTCCTGCCCCGCCCCCCTCTCCAAATACTACTGCTGCACCATCGAGAGATTGTCCTGACCGGTTGCATCACAGCCTGGTACGGGAATTGCTCCGTCCACAACCGCAAGGCCTTCTAGGTGGTGGTGAATACAGCCCAGTACATCACTGAGACCACACTCCCACCCATCCAGGAGATCTACTCAAAACAGTGCCTGAAGAAGGCACACAGCACCAAAGACCCCACACACAAGCTGTTCTCTCCCTTACGGTCGGGCAGGCGGTATCGGAGCATGAGGTCTGATACAGTTTCAAATCTACAAGCCATAAGATTAATGAACACATGAACCACCTGCTCTCATTCTCCTCACATCAGCAAACATGCAGTCCCTCACACACACACACTGAATCTACAAAACATTAAGAAACCCATCCCCTCTTTTGCCCTCAGAACAGCCTCAATTAGTCGGGGCTGGACTCTACAAGGTGTCAAAAGCATTCCACCTTTTACCTTTTGCTAAATTACTCAAATGTAAAATGTAAGTAGGGCCTAACCCAGGGCTCTCCAACCCTGTTCCTGGAGAGCTACTTTCCTGTAGGTTTTCACTCCAACCCTAATCTAATGCACCTGATTCTAATAATTAGCTGGTTGATAAGCTGAGGTTGGAGCGAAAACCGACATGAGAGTAGTTCCCCAGGAATAGGGTTGGTGAGCCCTGGCCTAACCGCCTACCCAAAACAAGCCACAATAGTCTAAACATCCACAATTACTAATCTCCACTGAGCTATTGAGGAAAAATGTTATTTTTTTTTTTAATGGGCTTGCTTAACACTTAAGAGATATTTGATAGAAAATGCACATGTAAACAAATGTTAACAGTGTATGGCAATATGCCCACAAGTCATCTTTCCTCTTGCAACAATGAACAGACCCCAAAGTGTATTAATTTGATAGGATTCATTAGCCTTTATTTATTTTTACATATAAAACATGGCATTTCCCATTCCATAGGTTGATCATGTAGGCATAACATCTAGGCCTATACTGCAACATACTACAAACGTTACCGATCATAATCATACAGACTGGGCCTGTAAATTTGATTACATCAATTGTATGAAAAAAGCAACACATGCAAGGGTGACACAATGACATCACTGCTTTGCATATAAGTAAGCCTACTACAGTACAACCATAGCCCATACTGATACTGCATCAGGTAGGCTAGGGGCAATTCCAAGGTAACAGAATTACACTTGACTCCGCTTTTTCACTTCAAAATGTATGCCAAACAAAAAACATTTATTTCAAAGTTTAACAAAACATACAAATCTATGCAAAAGGACTACTTTGAACAATTTATACTGAAAAATGTACAAAAACAAATTAAAGTGGAAGATCTGTGCAGATGCACATTTTGGTAATGGAATTGTGGTAAAATCTCCCTCAGGTTTTTATGCGACCACGTTTACCAAAAATTCTTAAATGTCTACTCCGAATTAAGATTCAAAAGGTGTCTGCAGAAAGAATGGGGTGTCAAGCTATGAGATGGCACCTTGAGTTTGGAAATAAATCTGTTTTGGTTATTGAACTAGTCCACATTAAGTGGACAAGTAACGGTGCAGTAGAGTTCAGTACAGTAAAGTAGAGTATAGTTCAGCACAATTTACTGTAATACACTTTTCTTTACTGTAATGTGCTATCCAAACTTGTGGAAGATAGGTTCAGATTTGGTGCAGTCCATTATGTCTGTGAACATTAAAGGAATATAAACAAAATGTCTACTTCATGTTCATCGTCTCCAGCACCACCTCAACACGTGAAAATGGTGCGTTTCTATGTTTCCTAGTAAAACGATGGAGGAAGATAAGTGTATCCAATGATATCGGTGAGCATTGTGTGATTTTAAACAATTATGAGTAGGCATTGTTTACTAATTGGTTGCTGATGTCATTGGATGATGTCATCATCCCTTCAATATCAAGGCCAGGGTGGACTGACCAAACTACTTTTCAACGTCGCTGGATGTCCGGTGTCAGTGGGTTCTCAGTGGGTGAGGATGCTGGTTACAGAAAATGAAAAGACAGGGAGGGGGCTCATGGTGTAGGTGTTAGTGGGTTCTCAGTGGGTGAGGATGCTGGTTACAGAAAATGAAAAGACAGGGGGCTCATGGTGTAGGTGTCAGTGGGTGCTCAGCCAGTGAGGATGCTGGTTACAGAAAATGAAAAGACAGGGGGCTCATGGTGTAGGTGTCAGTGGGTGAGGATGCTGGTTACAGAAAATGAAAAGACAGGGGGCTCATGGTGTAGGTGTCAGTGGGTGAGGATGCTGGTTACAGAAAATGAAAAGA
This sequence comes from Oncorhynchus mykiss, assembly GCF_057628025.1. Taxonomy (NCBI): domain Eukaryota; kingdom Metazoa; phylum Chordata; class Actinopteri; order Salmoniformes; family Salmonidae; genus Oncorhynchus; species Oncorhynchus mykiss. The sequence goes on along the minus strand of NC_143033.1, from coordinate 25,953,437 downwards.
CAGGTGGCTCATGGTGTAGGTGTCAGTGGGTGAGGATGCTGGTTACAGAAAATGAAAAGACAGGGGGCTCATGGTGTAGGTGTCAGTGGGTGAGGATGCTGGTTACAGAAAATGAAAAGACAGGTGGCTCATGGTGTAGGTGTCAGTGGGTGAGGATGCTGGTTACAGAAAATGAAAAGACAGGGGGCTCATGGTGTAGGTGTCAGTGGGTGAGGATGCTGGTTACAGAAAATGAAAAGACAGGGGGCTCATGGTGTAGGTGTCAGTGGGTGAGGATGCTGGTTACAGAAAATGAAAAGACAGGGGGCTCATGGTGTAGGTGTCAGTGGGTGCTCAGCCGGTGAGGATGCTGGTTACAGAAAATGAAAAGACAGGGGGCTCATGGTGTAGGTGTCAGTGGGTGAGGATGCTGGTTACAGAAAATGAAAAGACAGGGGGCTCATGGTGTAGGTGTCAGTGGGTGAGGATGCTGGTTACAGAAAATGAAAAGACAGGGGGCTCATGGTGTAGGTGTCAGTGGGTGAGGATGCTGGTTACAGAAAATGAAAAGACAGGGGGCTCATGGTGTAGGTGTCAGTGGGTGAGGATGCTGGTTACAGAAAATGAAAAGACAGGTGGCTCATGGTGTAGGTGTCAGTGGGTGAGGATGCTGGTTACAGAAAATGAAAAGACAGGGGGCTCATGGTGTAGGTGTCAGTGGGTGAGGATGCTGGTTACAGAAAATGAAAAGACAGGTGGCTCATGGTGTAGGTGTCAGTGGGTGAGGATGCTGGTTACAGAAAATGAAAAGACAGGTGGCTCATGGTGTAGGTGTCAGTGGGTGAGGATGCTGGTTACAGAAAATGAAAAGACAGGGGGCTCATGGTGTAGGTGTCAGTAACAGCTGGGAGAGGTGACATTAACTGGAGAGAGACAGACAGAGGGAGGGGTCATCCAAACTGTTTGAACACTCTTAACACTCTTGGTTTGACCAACAGAAAGACAAAGAAAACAGTTATGAGCTCAACATAACAGTATGGCAGTGGAAGGGAGGACAGTAGCAGGTGACCCAACTGTGGGTTGAGACTATTATGATTTCCCATTGTAGCCAATTCGGTTGCAGTAATTCCGTTACTGATTTTTTTTTTTTACATTTCTAATAACTTAATTCATAAACAAAATTGATATCAGTAAAAATCACTATAACTAATTGCTAGGTCTACCATTACTTGTTACTTCTGTGGACTTTCATTATCCTCCCTCCTTATAAGGGAGAGACATTATAACATATCATAAAGATGTGGGGTTTTGGTAATGGAATTACAAGGCACAGGGCAATATTTATTAAACTTCCAGAAGGTAAACAATTTCTCCAAAGCTATATAAAGCTTAAGTGTTGATATTGGTTGGCAGGGGTCTTTATGTCAACATTGTGTTTTGATGCATTTCTGATGCCTTTTAAGACTTTTTTCTGGTCAATATTTTCTAAGCCTTTAATAATGCCTAATTATGGGAAATGGTTGATGGTATCTATGCCTTCATTTCCCAAAAATACAAACTCGTAGCTTTCATTTGACACCCAATGTTATATGCTCCTACGAACTTCACATGCTGGTGCTCATGATGGGTCCTTTTCAATGGAAATGCCCCTAGCCCTGCTTTGAGGTACAACAAGGATGAAGACATTTGTGAAATTGTGCTTGTCAATGACATCAGTGAGGGGATTACAGCAGGTCTATAAAATATTCTATCTCCCATGTTTTCCAATGCAACGAATGGATGGGACCTGATTGTCAATCTGCATAGATAAATCCACACATACTGTAAACAAACTGGACGCAGCTCAAATAACACCGTATATGACTAGCTACACTGAACAAAAATATAAACGTAACATGTGAAGTTTTGGTCCCATGTTTCATGATCTGAAAAAAAAACTGAAATGTTCCATACACAAAAAGTGTATTTCTCTCAAATGTTCTCCACAAATGTTCACGTCTCTGTTAGTGCGCATTCCTCCAATACCGAGGTAATCCATCCACCTGGCAGGTGTGGCATATCAACAAACTGGTTAAACAGCATGATCATTACACAGGTGCACCTTGCGCTGGGGACAATAAAAGGCCACTTTAAAATATGCTGTATTGTCACACAACACCACTGAGGTCTCAAATTCTGAGGAAGCTCGTAATTGACATGCTGACTGCAGAAATGTCCACCAGAGCTGTTACCAGAGAATTGAATGTTCATTTCTCTACCATACACTGCCTCCAATGTCATTTTAGAGAATTTGGCAGTATGTCCATCCAGCTTCACAACCGCAGACCATGTGTAACCACGCCAGCCCAGGACATCCACATCCGGCTTCCTCACCTGTGGGATTGTCTGAGGGGGTTGCTGATTATTATTTGTGTCTGTAATAAAGCCCTTTTGTAGGAAGAAACTAATTCTGATTGGCTGGGCTTAGCTTCCCAGTGGGTGGGCCTGGTTGTCAAGTAGGTGGGCCCACCCATGGCTGCACCCCTGCTTAGTCATGCGAAATCCATAGATTAGGGCCTAATACAGTTCTCAATTGACTGATATCCTTATACGAACTGAAACTCAGTAAAATCTTTGAAATTGTTGCGTCTATATTTTTGTTTAGTAATAGTTAGCAGCTAGCTACTGTAGTGGCTAAGTGGCTATAAAGAAACAGTGCTTTGTAGTTCAAGGTGAGGCTACTAGTTAATGGAAATGACATGAACACACTAATTACTGGACACTTGCTTCGAGTTGACAAGCTGGCTAGCGACAAGGCTCGCAGTGGCGAGCTAGGTAGCACAGTGTTATTGGCAGAAGCTGAATGCATTACAGTAATAACCACGCAAGCTAGCAGCTCGCTGCCCAATTCAACATTTAGTTAGTTCCTCCTTCTTGACAGTAAGAGGCGTGTTCTGTCGATTCCTTTGTTTATATATTGAGGCTACATCCTCGTGGTTTCATTCAAAGGGATTTTAAATGCTATTTCAAATGTTAGGGACAGAATTGGTCCATGTGTTATTTCGTCCTCTCTCTCTCTGTCGCTGTCACTTGCTCCTGTGTGATGATGCGGCTCTGCAGGAGAACTATAAATTCTAGATCGGCTCAAAACATACCACTCATGACAGTGCAGCTTTCTTTAAATGATCTCGTCGCTAAACCCACGACCTCTATGATGTTACTGGGGAAAAAGCAGAGGCACAATTTCTGATACGATGTGTTATTCTTACCTGCTCGTCGAATCTACTAATTACGGCCTGAACCCATTCCACGGGTTTATGCGCCGCCATGGCCGGCCGGGTGCGAGCCGCGATGGGCCACTTGAATTATCCGTATAAATAATGATTCCTTTGCTATTTTCAACCAGTTAATCCTCAAATTCCGATGTTGATGGGGTTATTTTTTCTTTCTTTTATCAGACACACCACAATATCCCCATGACAGAACCGGAAGTTTGAATCCTCCTTCTCAATGAACAGTCGTCATTAGTTACCACAGTCACAAGGTCATAATTATGGATAAACCCCGCCTATTTCTACAATTTATTTTCTTTAAATCTGTTTTTTTAACGTAAGCCTAACCTTAACCATACTGATAACCGTATGCTGAACCGTAACCTTACTTTAAGACCAAAAAGCGAATTTTTGTTTTCATGAATTGTTACGATAGAGCCACTTTGAATTTGTAGCTGTGGTAACTAGGGACAACCTCAATGAAGCAGGCACTGATGCTGTTTTGAGGAGCAGCTACTGCGCGTGCGTTGCAAGAATCTTTACAGCGTCCAGTGTGAATACAAAAAACGGGACATTGGACCAATGCCGTGTGTTTTCATCAATGACAGGTTTTAGATAACAAACTGGTGAGGTCACACTGCCTTAGGATTTTAGATACAGAAGAAACAGAGACATAAATATTTTGCAGTTAAAACAAAATGCATAATAACAGTAGCTAAACTCTGTAGCTAACCTTTTTCAGGACCCTGTCTTTCAAAGATAATTTGTAAAAATCCAAATAACTAAAGGGTTTAAACACTGTTTCCCATGCTTGTTCAATGAACCATAAACAATTAATGAACATGCACCTGTGGAGCGGTCGTTAAGACTACTAACAGCTTACAGACAGACGGTAGGCAATTAAGGTCACAGTTATATAAACTTAGGACACTGAAGAGGCCTTTTTACTGACTCTGAAAAATACCAAAAGGAAGATGCCCAGGTTCCCTGCTCATCTGCGTGAATGTGCCTTAGGCATGCTGCAAGGAGGCATGAGGACTGCAGATGTGGCCAGGGCAATAAATGGCAATGTCTGTACTGTGAGACGCCTAAAACAGAGCTACAGGGAGACAGGACAGATCATCCTCGCAGTGGCAGACTACGTGTAACATCACCTGCACAGGATCGGTACATCCGAACATCACACCTGCGGGACAGGTACAGGATGGCAACAACAACTGCCCGAGTTACACCAGGAACGCACAATCCCTCCATCAGTGCTCAGACTGTCCGCAAAGATTGAGAGAGTCTGGACTGAGGGCTTGTAGGCCTGTTGTAAGGCAGGTCCTCACCAGACATCACTGGCAACAGCGTCGCCTATGGGCACAAACCCACCGTCGCTGGACCAGACAGGACTGGCAAAAAGTGCTTTTCACTGATGAGTCACAGTTTTGTCTCACCAGGGGTGATGGTCGGATTTGCGTTTATCGTCAAATGAATGAACATTACACCGAGGCCTATACTCTGGAGCGGCATCGATTTGGGTCCGTCATGGTCTGGGGCGGTGTGTCAAAGCATCATCAGACTGCGCTTGTTGTCACTGCAGGCAATCTCAACACTGTGCGTTACAGAGAACACATCCTCCTCTCTCATGTGGTATCCTTCCTGCAGGCTCATCCTGACATGACACTCCAGCATGACAATGCCACCAGCCATATTGCTCGTTCTGTGCGTGATTTCCTGCAAGACAGGAATGTCAGTGTTGGCCAGCGAAAGAGCCCGGATCTCAATCTCATTGAGCACATCTGGGACCTGTTGGATCAGAGGGTGAGGGCTAGGGCCATTCCCCCCCAGAAATGTCTGAGAACTTGCAGGTGCCTTGGTGAAGAGTGGGGTAACATCTCACAGCAAGAACTGGCCAACCTGGTTCAGTCCTTGAGGAGGAGATGCACTGCAGTACTTAATGCAACTGGTGGCCACACCAGATACTGATTGTTACTTTTGACTTAACCCCCCCCCCCCCTTTGTTCAGGGACACATTATTCAATTTATGTTAGTCACATGTCTGTGGAACCTGTTCAGTTTATGTCTCAGTTGTAGAATCTTGTTATGTTCATACAAATATTGACACGTTAAGTTTGCTGAAAATTAACACAGTTGACAGTGAGAGGACGTTTCTTTTTTTTGCTGAGTTTAGATAAGTTAGCAATCCCTTATAGTGTAGGCCTACATCAGTTGAAACTTGTACAATATGATAGGACTCCAGTCCTTCATCTGGCAATATGTGCTGGTATTCTAAACTGTTATGTAACAATTTATTATTGTCCTTCCCTTCCCTTTTCTCTCAGGCAAGAATTCAGTGTTAATAGTTAAGTAAGCCTATATAAACGGCTTACCTATAAATTATCTCTTAGCAGATAGTCCCTTTGAAAAATATTTTTCTGGAGGGCCAAATAAAATCCTGGTGGAACCCTGGTGTATAAGATATCAGTCCTAATGTACTTAAATTTGCCATTCAAATGTGTTGACATGTCAAGTTGCCCTGCTTTGACTCTGTGCCACCTCAGAAAGAATTGCTGCAAAATGAACTAATTTCAATTACTAAAGAATGTTGAACAGTTATCTTTTTTTTGCATAGAAAGAAAGTCGAGCTTGTGCAGCACTGGTCTACATCATTTTGGTACAATCATGTAGTCATGGACGGCACCAGGGAGAGGCAAAACGGTGCTGTAGCCCCCTCAAGAATAGGCCTAACACTCCCATTAGCACCAATAAATACGTTTTGCGTATATGCAATCATGTACACTGTAGATTGCAAGCACCCCTACACAACGACCAAGCTACCCCAGTGAAAAATGCTTGGTGCTGCCACTGCAGGCAGTGAAGATGGCAAGGACAGTAAGTGGAGGCCTACATGTGAAAGCGGTTGCCAAGAGGCAGTCTTAGTGAGAAAAAATATATATCCAAAAGCCTAACTGATGGCTTCAGATTGCTTGTAGCAGTAAGTGAGGTGAATCTGTACTGCTTGCTTGTAGCACCAAGTGAGGTGAATATGTACAGCCTTCTTGTAGCAGCAAGTGAGGTGAATCTGTACTGCCTTCTTGTAGCAGCAAGTGAGGTTAATCTGTACCGCTTGCTTGTAGCATCAAGTGAGGTGAATCTGTACCGCTTGCTTGTAGCAGCAAGTGAGGTGAATCTGTACCGCTTGCTTGTAGCATCAAGTGAGGTGAATCTGTACCGCTTGCTTGTAGCAGCAAGTGAGGTGAATCTGTACCGCTTGCTTGTAGCAGCAAGTGAGGTGAATCTGTACCGCCTTCTTGTAGCAGCAAGTGAGGTGAATCTGTACCGCCTTCTTGTAGCAGCAAGTGAGGTGAATCTGTACTGCTTGCTTGTAGCACCAAGTGAGGTGAATCTGTACCCCTTGCTTGTAGCACCAAGTGAGGTGAATCTGTACAGCCTTCTTGTAGCAGCAAGTGAGGTGAATCTGTACCGCCTTCTTGTAGCAGCAAGTGAGGTTAATCTGTACCACCTTCTTGTAGCACCAAGTGAGGTGAATCTGTACCGCTTGCTTGTAGCACCAAGTGAGGTGAATCTGTACAGCCTTCTTGTAGCAGCAAGTGAGGTGAATCTGTACCGCCTTCTTGTAGCAGCAAGTGAGGTGAATCTGTACCGCCTTCTTGTAGCAGCAAGTGAGGTGAATCTGTACTGCTTGCTTGTAGCACCAAGTGAGGTGAATCTGTACCCCTTGCTTGTAGCACCAAGTGAGTTGAATCTGTACAGCCTTCTTGTAGCAGCAAGTGAGGTGAATCTGTACCGCCTTCTTGTAGCAGCAAATGAGGTGAATCTGTACCGCCTTCTTGTAGCAGCAAGTGAGGTGAATCTGTAGGTGCGTATCAGTCCATACATCCCGAGACCCAGTCAAAGCATTGTCAACCGGTCTACAAGCCTACTTCTAACCACCTGGAACTCCCTGAGTGCACAGTCATTCGAATGCATTTCATATAATTATAATGATCCACAACACCATTCATGTCATCAGTATTTACTTGGTGAAAATCCTTAGAATTTTTTAATATAAAATCTGAACCTTCCCACTACAATCTAAAACAGGGCCAAGTTATTAATTTTACCAGAACCTCTCTGCCCCCTAGCGGTGATGTAGAATTATGACAACATCTTAGTTCCAATATATTGCTGTTTATTTGCTGTGGAAACATTGTTGTGACAGAGAGCACAGACATACAGTAGGCATCATGTGGGCTGTTTGGAATATGATCAATAGAAGACAATATTTCCTATAATTGTTTATGGAAGAGAGAAATTTAAAACATCTCGCCATCAGCAACACAGTAAAATGCCACAGTTTTTCAATACAGAAAATGGCCACACATAAGACATGATTCCTCACACATAATGAAAGATAATGCACTGACTGATCAGACCCTACTATCGCTGAACTTTGACCTCAATGTGTTGGTAACTCAGACCAGCACAGCGGACAGGCTCACGTCCCCCTCCACCTCCAGAATATCAATCTGCTGGAAAAGGAAGTGGCGGTGGTTGTAGCTGAACATCAGGGCTCCATTCACCATCACCCTGTAGCATTGGGTATCACACATGATGATCACCTGAAACACAGGGCCTGACATGAGTGCTGAGCTCATCCAAGGGAAAGCATACGATATCATTGAACTAAAACACATTCAGATGCATTTCAGCTGAAATTGTTGTCAATGCACAACGCAAATATCTGTTAAAATATATTTACTTGTTCCATCCTACAGTATGCAGTTAGCTATAATGGAGTTTATACCGTAAAAGGTTGGCCTCTGTAGAAGGGCATGCCACCTGTCCTTTCCTCTGGACCCCACTGTTCCTTCAGGAGACTGTTACGAACTACAACGTTCTCATTGAACCTGGGGTTGAAGTGGAACGCCACCCCCGAGTTGAAACGCAGGTTGATACAGAACCTGCAAACCATAATCATGGTTATAAGACTTGACCAGGAATGTCAGGTTAGATTACACATTAAACTAATGCTCTGTGGTAGATGGTGGAAAAGGTGTACAGAGGTAACCAGTTTATAATATCAATAAGGCACCTCTGGGTTTGTGGTATACGGCTAATATACCACGGCTAAGGGCTGTGTCCAGGCACTCCATGTTGCGTCGTGCATAAGAACAGCCCTATATTGGCCATATACCACACCTACTTGGGTCTTGCTTAAATATACCACGGCTAAGGGCTGTTCTTATGCACGATACGAAGCAGAGTGCCTGGATACAGCCCTTAGCCATGGTATATTGGCCATATACCACAAACCCGAGGTGCCTTATTACTATTATAAACTGGGTACTAACATAAGCTAGAACAGTAAACAAGTATTTTTGCCTCAAACCTGTGGTATATTGTCTGATATAAACAAGGCTGAAATGCATTTTTTGCCAATCAGCATCCAGGACCCAAACAACCTGGCTCATAATACTGTATAGCTCTGTAATGTACTGCTTGCAGAGAGGGAGAACTTTTCTGGACTCTGCTGGTGAGTGTTACACAATCGTGAAATAAATTATTTGGAGTGTGAAAGGCTAATCAAACGAGGACCTTTTCCTTACTATTAATTTGTATTGTCTGTAATGTACAGGTATACAATTCATAGTACCAACTCTGACCCATAGCAGGTGAAGCAAATGCATTATGTAAGATGTGCTCAAATTGAGTAAGTTGCTTACTTATCAGCGTTGTGGTTGACCACACCCTGGATGGTGATGTTTCTGCCTGGGTAAAGTCCACCCGCCATTATGTTTTTATACGGCACAACCTGAGGACAAAGGATTAATCACCATGTCAACCCAATAATCTGTTTCGATACAGAAATTAATGTAATTATGCAGTCTGCAATTAGTCTGTAGTTTAAAGAAGGGGTGCTTACAAAGGATGGCTTGGGGGTGTATGTAGGCTGGGCAGTGTATGGAGGGGGTGCCTATAAAATAAACATTATGCATCACCACAGTCTCTACAAAAAAAAACACTTTAAGCTTGTCAGAACTTAATTTTCTTAACATTCATTTATATAGATAAAGATGTATCAAACTTCAATGCAATTCCTAATATTGGCCTCTATCTACACATTTTAAACCTTGAAAAGTTGATTCATTGGAATGCAACTGACCTGAAGAAATCCTGCAGCTGAGAAAGCCTACAAAACAGACAAACAGTTGTCAAATATATATCAATCTTAACAAGGAAAGCAAGCTAAATCTACCCTCAAAGCTAACGTTGATTGAATGGAATGAAATGCAGTCACCTTACTGAAACAACCACCACCAGAAAAATAGTTAAATACATTAAATGAGCTGTCAACCCAGCATGGTAGAATCTACCTGTGTGGCATTACACCATTGAGGAGGAGTTTTGGGGCCAGTTTTGCTTTGACGAGATCTATTTCGGTTTCGTTGACCCTGTAAATAAATTGTCCATCTTGGATTATGGCCTATGCTACTGTTTTGTGAAGCCAGATATGTAGTACTGGGTTTATTACTAATTATAAGTGTTTCCAGACCTTATTCTTGAAATAACTCCAAATATAATATGTTTTTAACTTGTATAACTAAGAATCCTGTTCATGAGTCTGTCATATAAGAATACTCACACTGTGTGGATGGCCAGGATATCCTGGTTGGGGAGGAGGTGACTGGAGAAAAGACAGGACATAACATTTCATTTCTATGTATAGGATATGAACAGACTCTCTTAGTCAGCACATGCAAGTCTGAATATTGATAATAACTTAATCTGTATAGCACGTTTCAATACAGGTACCAAAGTGCTTCACATCATAAAATAAAAGTACTAACAAAGAAATAAAGACTGGAGGAACGACAATGAAAAAAAGATAGCTAATTAAAATCAAACATTAAAAGATCTTTATATAAGTGTGTCTTCAACATGGATTTAAATAGAGGCACTGAATCTGCAAGCCTGATCTCCTCTAGCAGACCATCCAAAGTCTACATGGGCTTTATTTTTATTTTTTAAATTCATTATAAAATTATGAAAAATATGAATAGCATTCCACCCATGAGGCCACTAGGTCATTTGACTGCAGGAAAGGGAACTGGGGGAACTCCGTTTTTCTGGACGCCAAAAATATGTCTAAAACATCCTTTTACAATCATTACACCACCTGACCATGACCACTGCAACCACATTCCAGACAACTGATTAAGATGAGCAAATCTGTCCAGTTGCTTGCTCAAAGCTGATCCAACTGAACACGAAAATGAACTATATTCTCCCATGAGGAGGACCTGTCAGATACTCACGGTGACTGCAGGGTTGGAGAAGGCAATAGACTGGACTTCCACTCCCCCATCCACAGAGATGGTGTCCACTCTGGAGAACGAGAGCCGGTGCAGGTACTCCATGAAGAGGGCACCATTCACAATAATCTGGGATAAAACAGGATTTAGGAGAGACAAAAAATGATATATAATATATGCCATTTAGCAGACGCTTTTATCCAAAGCGACTTACAGTTGTGCATGCATACAGTACATTTTACGTACAGTATGGGTGGCTCCAGTGGGAAACCAATGACACATGGAGGAAAAATAATAAATAAGTGAATAGTTATGATACTTTATGCTCTAGAGAAATGTAATAAATCCACAGTCAAAAAAACTGCTCTAGAGAAAATGTTCAATTCAATAGGAACGCTACGATTCCAACTGATGACTCCATGTCATATACCCTTATAAAAGATTGTATCATGAAGGAGAGGCAATGCATGTTCGAATTTCACCAAGTAGAAAGGGAAGAGGTAGAATGGATGCTGTTGTCTCTTTCGGATAAGTCACCAAGGTACAGATAATCTTGACACCAAATTGCTTACTTACAGCTAACCAAATATCTACCCCAATCTCTCATATTTTTATTAAGTGCTTGATGTATGGGGTGTGTCCAGAAGTCTGGAAAGAGTCTGGAAAGGTTATTCCACTACCTAAGGATAAAAAAATCTGGTCCTAATAGTCGTTCTATAAGCTTGCTGCCTGTGTTAAGTAAATTATTGCAAATGGTATCTGTACAAATCAAGGATTATTTCTCATGTAATGGTCTGATAACGGTTTTCCAGCATGCATACAAAGAAGGGCATTCTTTGTAGCCGTCTATTTACCACCACAATGCAAAGCTAGCACTAAGACCGCTCTCAACCAATTCTATAAGGTCATAAGCAAAGGAGAAAATGCTAACCCAGAAGCGGCTCTCCTAGTGGCCCCTTTCCTGCATTCAGACTTGAATGCAGGCAAACCTAAATCCGTTTTACCAAATTTTTACCAGCACGTCACATGTGCAACCAGGGGGGAAAAAATCCTAGACCACCTTTACTCCACACACAGAGATGCATACAAAGCTCTCCCCCGCCCTCAATTTGGCAAATCTGACCACGATTATATCCTCCTGATTCCCGCTTACAAGGAAAAACTAAAGCAGGTAGTACCAGTGACTCGCGCAATACAGAACTGGTCAGATGACGCGGATGCTACACTACAGGACTGTTTTGCTAGCACAGACTGGAATATGTTCTGGGATTCATCCAATGGCATTGAGGAATACACCACCTCAGTCATCAGCTTCATCAATAAGTCAATCGATGATGTCGTCCCCACAGCGACTGTACGTACATATCCCAACCAGAAGCCATGGATTACAAGCAACATCTGCATTGAGCTAAAGGCTAGAGCTGCCGCTTTCAAGGAGCGGGAGACTAATCCAGACGCTTATAAGAAATCCTCAGATGCTTTAAAGCATCAATACAGGATTAAGATTGAATCCTACTACACCGGCTCTGACGCTCAAGCTGGGCAAAACTGATTAGCAGGACGTGTACTCAAAGCATGCGCGGACCAACTGTCAAGTGTCTTCACTGACATTTTCAACCTCTCCCTGACCGAGTCTGTAATACCTACAGTCGTGGCCAAAAGTTTTGAGAATGACACAAATAATAATTTTCACAAAGTCTGCTGCCTCAGTTTGTATGATGGCAATTTGCATATACTCCAGAATGTTATGAAGAGTGATCAGATGATTTGCATTTAATTGCAAAGTCCCTCTTCGTCATGCAAGTGAACTGAATCCCCCCCAAAAAATCCACTGTATTTCAGCCCTGCCACAAAAGGACCAGCTGACATGATGTCAGTGATTCTCTCATTAACACAGGTTTTGATGAGGACAAGGCTGGAGATCACTCTGTCATGCTGATTGAGTTTGAATAACAGACTGGAAGCTTCAAAAGGAGGGTGGTGCTTGGAATCATTGTTCTTCTTCTGTCAAACTTGGTTAACTGCCAAGAAACACGTGCCGTCATCATTGCTTTAAACAAAAAGGGCTTCACCGGCAAGGATATTGCTGCCAGTAAGATTGCACCTAAATCAACCATTTATCGGATTATCAAGAAATTCAAGGAGAGCAGTTCAATTGTTGTGAAGAAAGCTTCAGGGCGGCCAAGAAAGTCCAGCAAGCTCCAGGACCGTCTCCTAAAGTTGATTCAGCTGCGGGATCGGGGCACCACCAGTACAGAGCTTGCTCAGGAATGGCAGCAGGCAGGTGTGAGTGCATCTGCACGCACAGTGAGGGGAAGACTTTTGGAGGATGGCCTGGTGTCCAGAAGGGCAGGAAGGAAGCCACTTCTCTCCAGGAAAAACATCAGGGACAGACTGATATTCTGCAAAAGGTACAGGGATTGGACTGCTGAGGACTGGGGTAAAGTCATTTTCTCTGATGAATCCCCTTTCCGATTGTTTGGGGCATCCGGAAAAAAGCTTGTCTGGAGAAGACGATGTGAGCGCTACCATCAGTCCTGTGTCATGCCAACAGTAAAGCATCCTGACATCATTCATGTGTGGGGTTGCTTCTCAGTCAAGGGAGTGGGCTCACTCACAATTTTGCCTAAGAACACTGCCATGAATAAAGAATGGTACCAATACATCCTCCCAACCATCTAGGAACAGTTTGGTGACCAACAATGCCTTTTCCAGCATGATGGAGCACCTTGCCATAAGGCAAAAGTGATAACTAAGTGGCTCGGGATCAAAAAACATCGACATTTTGAGTCCATGGCCAGGTAAATCCCCAGACCTTAATCCCATTGAGAACTTGTTGTCAATCCTCAAGACAAGGGTGGACAAACAAAAACCCACAAATTCTGACAAACTCCAAGCATTGATTATGCAAGAATGGGCTGCCATCAGTCGGGATGTGGCCCGGAAGTTAATTGACAGCATGCCAGGGCGGATTGCAGAGGTCTTGAAAAAGACTGCAAATATTGACTCTTTGCATCAACTTCATGTAATTGTCAAGAAAAGCCTTTGAAACATGAAACCTATATAATAGGCGGTGTCAGAGGAAAGCCCATAAAATTGTCAGAGACTCCAGTCACCCAAGTTATAGACTGTTTTCTCTGCTACCGCACGGCAAGTGGTACGGGAGCGCCAAGTCTAGGAACAAAAGGCTCCTCAACAGCTTCTACCCCCAAACCATAAGACGGCTGAACAATTCTTAAAAATCACCACTGGACAATTTACATTGACCCCCCCTGTACACTGCTGCTACTCACTGCTTGTTTGTTACCTATGCATAGTCACTTTGCCCCCACCTACATGTACAGATTACCTCAACTAGCCCCTGTACCCCTGCAAACTGACTCGGTAACGGTTCCCCCTGTATATAGCCTCGTTATTCTTGTTGTGCTACATTCTATTATTACTTTTTATTTTAGCCTACTTGGTAAATATTTTTCTTCTTCTTGAACTGCACTGTTGGTTAAGGGCTTGTAGTAAGCATTTCACGGTAAAGTCTACACTTGCTGTATTTGGTGCATGTGGCAAATAAAGTTTCATTTTATTTCATTCTACGGGTACGGCCTTAGCAAAAATGACAGATGATTGGTTAAAGAATATGGATGACAGGAAGTTAGTTGGTGCAGTGTTGCTAGATTTCAGTGCTGCTTTTGCTGTAATTGATCATGAACTGTTACTAGCTAAACACAAATGTTATGGTTTTAAGTTTGCAGCTCTATCGTAGATGGAAAGATATCTATCCATGAGATGGCAAAAAGTGTTATTTAATGGTAGCCTTTCAAACACTAAAGATAAACACTGTGGTGTTCCTCAAGGACGCTGTCTAGGCCCCCTTATCTACTCTATCTTTACTAATGATTTATCTTCGGTGATGAACAAAGCAAGAGTGGTAATGTATGCTGATGACTCTACAATGTATAGCACAGCATCAGAATGTAATGAGCTAACAGATGTACTGAGTTCTGAACTAAGAATGGGTTGATATGTACAAATTGGTGTTGAATGTTTCTAAAACTAAGTGTATTGTATTTGTTTCAAGATATATGCTTGCTGATGATCCCCAATTGAATTTGTCGATGAATAGAACGCAAGTGAGAAAAAAAAAACTACAGGCATGACGTCTGTAGTTTTTTTTTTCTCACTTGCGTTCTATTCATCGACAAATTCAATTGGGGATCATCAGCAAGCATATATCTTGAAACAAATACAATACACTTAGTTTTAGAAACATTCAACACATTCAACACCAACTCATGTTGGACGCAGGTTTATCATGGTCAGAACACATAGATTATATTGTTATTACGGGTAGGGGAATTGCTGTTACTAGAACATGTTCAGAGTATGTAACATCTAGCACTCTGAATCAGGTCAATCCCTGGTCCTATCACACTTAGAGTACTGTCCAGTTATATGGGCAATCCCTGGTCCTAACACACAATACCTGGTCCTATCACACGCAAAGAAAGATATAAAAAAAAGCTCAAAATGGCTCAAAACAGGGCTGCCAGATTAGCTCTTCATTGCTCTATCAGTATGAATATTATTGAAACGCATCAGAATCTGTGATAGACCATATGACTGGACAGGAAATAGAAAGCATCACCTGAATGTTTAATGTGTTTCCTGTCAGATATTTTAATTGTCTGTATTGTCTACTTGTTAAATGTTTGTAAAGTCTTAATTTGTCATTGTTTGTAATGTCTTATTAATTGGTGTTGGACCCCAGGGAGATTAGCTAACATTACGGCGTTAGGTAATGGGGATCCAAATAAAAATGTACAATTTCACAAATAAGTCCACAGTCAAAAGACTTCTCTAGAGATTAGGTTCATTCAATAAGTCAAGAGTAAAAAAAACTGTTCTAGAGATAAGGTTAATTCAATAAGTCCACATTCAAAAAATGTTGTAGCCTAAGCATCAGCAATAAAAATCTCCTGACCGAATATGAATCTTTGTTGACCAGGAACATGAGGGTAAAGTTGGCCCCCCGGGTCATGGGTGCAAAGTATTCACGCTCCTCTGAACCCCACTTGGAGTGCTGCATGGTGTTGCAGATCACAACGTCTAGGAAGCTGTCATATCGGGGGTTGAAGTGGAGGGCTATGTCAGGATTTCCTCTTGAGCCACATTGCAAATTCACATGAAACCTATACGGACAAAAGGAAGGGGCATATTATATTTTGATGTACAATTATGGCCTACACAATCATGTTCTGTCCTGTGTGGCTCAGTTGGTAGTACATGCAACACCAGGGTAGTGGGTTCGATTCCCATGGGGGACTAGTATGAAAAAAATATGAAGATGTATGCACTCACTACTGTAAGTTGCTCTGGATAAGAGAGTCTGCTAAAATGTAAACGTTGCATTCAATGATTAGGTTAAACAAGATCCCTTCTGTGCTTATAGTGAGTGACAAGACTGTGCTAAAGTAGTGTGTCTCTAGGTAGCTCTACCTCTGGGCTCCTGGCAGGACTCTCCCTGTCACAGTGATGGTCTTCCCCTCATGCAGAGCTCCCTGGATACAGCCAGTGAACGGCACTCTCTAGGGACACAGAGCACAAAACAACATGTGACCAGGGCTGGGTAGCTAGTCTTGTTCACCATCTGTTAAGAGCCAGGCAAGCTAGGGACATGGCAAATAGAGACTTTGAAACGTTAAGCACTCACACTGGCCACATCAAGCATTTTCTAATAACAATCTAAAAGGTTATGGTTTCCTTTCTTCTTTTCTTTCCTAGTTAAAAAATCCTTTAGGATTAATTTCCAATAGAATCCTATCGGATTTTGTGACACCTCTATCAGAATCCTATCTGAATCCTATTGGACTATTTTTTCCTATTGGAAACGTCGAAAATAATCCTATTGGATCATATAAAACTCTCGCAACCCTATAGGATTTTGTGTTATCTCTATCAGAATCCTATTGGACAACTGTTTTTCCTACAGGAAACTCTAGCAGGATTTTGTCACCACAATAATTTGTTGTAATTTGTTCCAGTACAATACAACAACATTAATTACAACATTTTGGTTGATTGGAAACAACAGTTCTCTATATTCATTTCGGTTTTAATCACCACAATATGGGAGTGATTCAAAGCTGAAAGTTCATTTGCAGTATGACCACCATACAATACACTTTTTTCAAAAGAAAATGGAAAAATTACACCAAAAATATGTAACAAAATGACACCAGAACATCACATATAACGGGGCCTGATGAAATAAATGATGTGAATAATATCAAAGTAGAATTCTTACCGGATTGAAGAAGGGTTGCTGAAAAGTCATGCTTCAATGTTGCTCTGATCTGTCTGTTCAAAGCAGCACGTAGACGTGATGTGGTTCTCTTCAGTAAAGCTGCAATGTCACCTTTTGGGCGACCCCACCAAATTCACATAGAAATGTAATTTATAGATCTGTCTCTCTAATTGAAAGCAAGTCTAAGAAGCGGTAGATCTGTTATAGTTATATGCTTCCTGTTTTTGTGTATTTTACCAGCTTCAAACTGCTGAAAATACAATATTTTTGGCTACAGAAAATATATTTCACAGGGATGGTACAATGATTCTCTACACTAGCCTTGCCTTCTTTGTCAATAAACTGGAATTAGGCAAACTATTAGAATAGCAAATAGGAAATGGCGGAGCGATTTCTCCACAGTGCACCGTAAGTTTCGTTTCTCATAAATGCCTCCCTCCACACACAATCTGTGACTCTTAGATAAGAGAGCAACGAAAATGTAGCACACATTTTACACCAAGTGGCCTATGACTTCGCTGACTGATCACCATTAACCTACCATGTTTAAATGGTTTAGTTTTCTTGTGTCCATTAATTTATTACTTTCACTAAGTCACTAGCATCAGCGGTATTTTGTAGTGAATAGTAAAGGAAATTAAACAGCATACATGGCTATCCAAGTGCCTCTCACTGGGTGTTACCTCATCATACCGATTACATTTAGATCTAATTTTGCATGTGCCCTCAAACATACAGTATATCTATGGTGTCTGTTATTTATAATAATAATAATGTATTCTCTATACTATTTAAACATAAACAATGAGAGCCTTGATGAATTGGGAAGTGGCTACATAAACTAAACCACGAATACACACCAAATAAAAAGTCATTTGAATGAAACATACTACACTAGTGTGCAGATAAGTGAATCAGTAGATATGAGTTTTTATGGCCTAATGTCCTTACTCCATCATATCTTGTGTTAATGATTACCATATCACACCAAGGGCACAGATCAAGTTACCAGTGATACCACAGAGAAAGGGAGTAGTTCTAAATATATTTGGTGAAAACTAACCGTAAATATAACTGTCCATAGCATAACTAAAATACTTTATTAAATTCAGCTCAAACATACATTTTCACATGACAAGCTTCATTTTATTTTCTTTCAATGATGAAAACAGAAACTGTGTTTACAGAATGGTAGCCACATGCAATACAAAAATATGAATTTTTACATGACATAAAAAACATTCAAAAAAAATGTACAGTATTTTTACAGTATTTTGTACATGAAAAAATATAAAGATATATACATCTGTAATAGGGGGGGCAGTACCTATTTAAAAATGCAATGATGTATAGTACATATAAAATGTTTGTACAAATATTACAATAATTGTGTTAATTAGCTGTACATTAAATAATGTATATACATGTCTATCTTAGATAGCACTGATATCGTCAATAACATTTACTGCAGTCTTTCACTAAATCAACCCTGCATGTTCCAATACAATACACTCACTCGCACATACACTCACAAACAAACACAAATACAGGCACACCAACTGAGGCAAGCAATCACAAACATAATACACACAAGCACGCACAAAAGGTCATGTTTAAGGAGTAAATTATCGGATACTTTTGCGCCAGGCAAAACTTGTTCTATTATTTTTGCACTGTAAATGACTCTACTAAACTACTTGAATGGTCTACCTCTACACCACTCACAGGCTGATAGAAGGCATCTCTTTCTTCTCCGTGGCGCCCTCTTATGCCTTTTAATAATCAGGGCACTCACTTCATCATCACATACCTTCAGTCATAAATAACCAACATAATTCCATTTCCATTGGGTAGTGAGATGATGAGAGGAAGGTCCCATTGCATGCTGACACCTGTGAACTGTCAACATATTCATTCGTCATTCATGCACTGAGCCGTTTTCAAATGTATGGTTTCATCAGATTCTACTCAAACAAGCAACATGGAGACAAGAGTCAATTAAATCATGCTCTCCCAACTCCTGAGACCTTTGTGCTTTCAAATTTCATGGAACAAAATAAGAAACACTACACAAATGATTACTTTAAATAGGAACCAACAACCAAAGGTGATAGTTTGTTTCTTATAGTTTTTTCTCCTGTTGAAATAATGTGTACAGGTAGCGAGCGAGTGACCAGAAGGCAGACATGGGCCAGCACAATGACAGTGTCACAGCGTATGCCATCAAATAACTGCAGAGAGCTGAGGGGTAAGAATCAAGAGGCAGTTGGATTACATCACTCAAGCAGCCTGAAGCATCAAGACCACAATGAGAAAAGAGGAGGGAGTGAATGCAGAGGTACATTTGTGATAGGAGTTAAAACCATTGTTTTGGCCCACGGAGTGTTTCTGGGCCGCGTCGTCTGGGAGCCCCCAGCAGGAAGAACCACATCACAGCAGCACAGAGAGGAGAGAGAGCAGGGCAGGCTGCAGACGGAGCAGAACACAGCAGAGCAGCCGTCAGCCACAGGCCACAGCACACCAGTCAGTCTTATCACAGACACCATAAACCAGTTAGTCACAAGTCTCAGATAGTCCAAAAAGCAAAAAATAAATAAAATAAAAATGAAGGCAAGAAGTTTTGAGATGAAGGAAGGAAAGTTGAGGGGAGGTAGCGAAGCACTACCTCAGTCCAGCACCCTTCACTCCCATACAAACAAACACTACAGTTTAATAGACATGGAAGATCAGGCTGTGGGTTAGTGGAAGCAGTGTCTCTATCAGGCAGAGTCAATGTTTTGATCAATCCTAAGAGTCAAGGATTTCAGGAGCATGCAAGGCAGACCCAGGCTTTGTTTGTTTTGCATTGCTTATATTTCATAGTGACGGCTACAACCTATATTAGGAAGACAGAAAACACAAAGAGAGAGAGAGAACAAAGGAAAACATGGGAGGTTAGAGACTGTTGGTGAAACTATGCTAACAGGTGTAACATTAAGAGAGAATAAGACCGGTGCAGTAGAGTAGACAGGTAAATACTTCAACATGAAACAAGGGTCCAGATTTCTGTATCGCAGAAAACTCAGATGAGCTTTCTCACAGAAAGCTTTTTCTGGATTCACAAGCCCATGCAAAGTGTCCCAACAGACCATGGCAAACACCATGCAAGCTGGTAAGTGCTTCTCTTCCCATTCAAGCTCTGGCATGCTATGCAGGCAGACTTTGTTGGGGCATCTGTGGTATCATTCCTGATAGTGTTAGAAGAGGCCAGCGTGTGTTTGAATACAAACAGAAGACCAGTAGCCAAGTCAGTTCCACTAGCAGAGAGTTGTTGAACTGATGGTGGCTGTTACTGGACAACAGGTTCATGTGAGAGAAGACTCCACCCATGGGCCTTTGAGTGACAGACATGCAGTATGTAGTGAATGAGGAAGTTACAGAGAACGAGCAGGAGAGAGATGGTAGGAGAGGTGGAGAGAAATCTGGACCAGGTACTGTATATCAAACATATGAGAAGAGGAGAGGGGTGTGGGGATGTAGGGGTACAGAGCAGGTCAGGCAATAAATAGTCCAGAAAAAGGTGGGACAAAACAATGCTTTAAACACAAAAGTGCATTCAACTCACAGTCACATCCTGGGGGAGATAGAGTTTGGAAAGCAGAAGATAAAACAAAGAACATTCCCTTAGCATCACATATGGTTCATTTCTAAATGATAAACGATTCACCATTAGAAATCACCGTCACTCATATTAAAGGGGTCAATGTATTTGCAGTGGACCATCAGATGCTAATGTGACTCATGAATATTATGAACATAAACTACTACCAAGAGTCTACTCAGGCATACCCTGCCTGGTACCCATTAGTTTTACATCAGTGGGCCTAATACCTCACAGCAATCTGGGGGTCATCCTTTACAAGCCTTCAGTTGAACATAAGTCTTTTTATACATAAGTCCATTCCAGACGAGTCAGAGCCAAGTCAGGGGTCAGAGTGCATCTCAGGGCAGGCAGGACATATACTCCTCCCATGCTTCTACCTCTACCTCCACCTCTAGGATACGTACTCTGCAGACTTCCAGAAGTGTCCAGGGTGGGACAGTCTCCGGTTGAGTTTGGGCAGCTTCTCCAGCATGTCAGCCAGCTGGGTGAAGGTGGGCCGCTCCCTCAGGTCATAGGCCCAGCAGGCAGACAGGATCTCCTGCACACACATACACAGGAGCTATTAATGTCTTTAGTTTGTGCCAACACAATGCAGAGATTTATCCTGTACTCAGCTTTAATGTCTCCTCTATTCTAACAAGGTCATCCCGTAAAAACATAGCATTCGCCTAGAAAATATCTTCACCTGCACCACGAGGATACATTTTTTTTAATGTGCATAGATCTCTGCATGATTCCACCACAATGTGATCTGGCACACAGAGGTGCTTCACCCCTCCACTCACCGTGACCTCCTTTCCCAGGCTGATCTCTGCCAGGACCTTCTTGATGCCCTCACCACTCCCCACCTGCCAGATGGTAGCCTCCACAGGCTGGTTGGTGATAGGCCAGTCCCTGGCTTGGAGCTCGTACCAAATGGTGCTAAAAGGGGGCAACCAGCAATATGGTCATTCCCCAGAGCCAGTTAACTGTAAACTCATGCAGTCTCAGAGAGAAAAAACATTGTGCTACCAATGATAAAGAAAAGGTACTTCAGAATGTGCTAAGATCGTACCCAAAGGCGTAGACGTCTGCAGCGTTGGAGAAGGGCAGGCGGTCCTCATTGTTTCCAGGGCTCATCCTGCGTACGATTTCTGGCGCCAGGTAACAGATCCAGCCATGTGGAAGCTTCAGCTCATTGTCTCGCCTGTGAAGCATGACACACACACACACAGTCACCCACTGAGCATCTACCAGCTGAGACGATAGCTGTAGGAACCAATATGCAGAGTCCTTACCTCCCCTCCTGAACCACTCCAGAGATTCCAAACAGACCAAAGTCTGTAATAATCACTTTATTGGTGTCATGAAAGACGTTCTTCGACTTCAAGTCCTTGTGGACAATGCCTTTGGCATGCAGATAGCCCATTCCCTGTGTAGATTGAAGGATGTAAATAAGGACATAGAGTAAATATACATTACATATTTATACTGAACAAAAATATAAACGCAACATGTAAAGTGTTGGTTAAATGTTTCATGAGCTGAAATAAAAGATCCCAGGAATGTTCCATACACACAAAAATATTAGTTCTCTCAAATGTTGTGCACAAATGAGTTTACATCCCTGTTAGTGAGCATTTCTCCCTTGCCAAGATAATCCATCCACCTGACAGGTGTGGCATATCAAGAAGATGATTAAACAGCATGATCATTACACAGGTGCTGGGGACAACAAAAGGCCACTAAAATGTGCAGTTTTGTCATTACAAAATGCCACAGATGTCTCAAGTTTTGAGGGAGCACGCAATTGGCATACTGATTGCAGGAATGTACACCAGAGCTGTTGCCAGAGACTTGAATGTTAATTTCTCTACCATAAGCCGCCTCCAACGTCGTTTTAGAAAATTTGGCAGTAGGTCCAACCGGCTTCACAACCACAAACCATGTGTAACCATGCCAGCCCAGGACCTCCACATTCGGCTTCTTCACCTGCTGGATCGTCTGAGACCAGCCACCTGGACAGCTGATGAAACTGTGGGTTTGTACAACCAACAAATTTCGGCACAAACTGTCAGAAATCGTCTCAGGGAAGCTCCACTGCGTGCTCGTCGTCCTCACCAGGGTCTTGACCTGACTGCAGTTCGCCATCGTAAACGACTTCAGTGGGAAAATGCTCACCTTTGATGGCCACTGGCATGCTGGAGAAGTGTACTCTTCACAGATGAATCCCTGTTTCAACTTGTTGGAATCGGCTAAACTTTGAACATTGAGATATTAAACGAATGAAAGGAAATGAAAGAGACTGGGTTATGTTAGAAGTTAATGGTTCCCAGAAGAAAGAAGAAGTCTTTGGAATGTGTTTGATGGAGGAGAGGAGAGCGATGTGTTGATACAGGGGAGACAGATGGACATCTGTGTATTAGATGAAAGAGGGTCTGAGGTCAGGAGGTGAGGACAGATTCTCTTAAGAGAGTAATAAATGTTTGGAATCCTGTTACCCTCTTTATTAACTTCCCGTAGAGCCATAAAATGTAAGGATTGGTAGGATTGGTAGTCTTAAGTAGGATGCATATAAACTGTGAAGTCTGAAATCTTTTGCTGTCTGATTTCAGCTGTACAGAACCTTTGGGGAAGATTAAACTTGGTTAAAGCTTCTCTAGTGTCTGTGAGTTATTTACTCTGAAAAATAAGAACCTAACAAACTGTACCAGCAGATGGCAGACAGCGTGTATGGCGTAGTGTTGGTTTGCTTATGTCAATGTTGTAAACAGAGTGCCCCATGGTGGGCAGACATTAGCTATGGACAACATACACAATTGCATTTTATCGATGGCAATTTGAATGCACAGAGATACCGTGACGAGATCCTGAGGCCCATTGTCGTGCCATTCATCCACCGCCATCACCTCATGTTTCAGCATGATAATGCACGGCCCCATATCGCAAGGATCTGTACACAATTCCTGGAAGCTGAAAATGTCCCAGTTCTTTCATGGCCTGCATACTCACCAGACATGTCACCCATTGAGCACGTGTGGGATGCTCTGGATCGACTTTACGACAGCGTGTTTCAGTTCCCGCAAATATCCAGCAACCTCGCACAGCCATTGAAAAGGAGTGGACAACATTCTACAGGCCACAATCAACAGCCTGATCAACTCTATGCGAAGGACATGTCGCGTTGCATGAAGCAAATGGTGGTCACACCAGATACTGACAGGTTTTCTGATCCACACCCCTACTTTTTTTTAAAGATATCTGTGACCAACAGATGCATATCTGTATTATCAGTCATGTGAAATCCATAGATTAGGGCCTAATTAATTTATTTCAATAGACTGATTTCCTTAAATGAACTGTAACTCATTGAAATTGTTGCATGTTGCATTTCTTTTGTTGGTTAGTGTGTGTGTGTATATATAAATAACACACACACACACACACACACACACACACACACACACACACACACACACACACACACACACACACACACACACACACACATGAAAGTATTGAACAAGGAAAGAAGTTACCTTTACAATTTCTTGAGCAATTTGCCTCGTCTTGTTTATATCCAGTGTGTTTTTGGTGTCTCGAACGACAGAGTATAATGTCCTCCCTTTACAGAAACTAGAGAAACACTTGAATTAACAAATGGAACTAAACAAATAAACAACAGCTGTGGTTGACTGAATATAACAAAGGGATAAGTTATTATTCTAGATGCGATTTAGCCCCTCCTACCTGGTGATGATGGCGAGGTGGGGCGGGGCCATGCAGGCCCCCATAAAGAGGACCACATTCTCATGACGGGTCTGTCTGTAGTTCATCACTTCCTTCTTAAACAGCTTCAGGTGGTCCTGGTTGTTCCCATCTATCTCCAGCAGCCTGATGGCCACCTCTCCATGCCAACGGCCCTTATGCACCTTGCCCCAACGGCCCTGGAGTGAGTGATTTAATGACAGTTTGAGAAACACACTTTAAATGGGTTTAAAACTGAAAACACTGATAGTTTGATGCAAATATAGCTCATTCTATATTTTAGATCACCTTCCCAATGAGCTCTCCCAGGTCCAGCTGTTCGAAGGGGATGTCCCACTCCTGCAAGTAGACACTGGTCTGGCTGGCCTTACGGGAGATGGGGCCTTTCCAGCGACCTCCCCTTGAGTTGGGCAGGTCATCCAACTCATCACCATCACACTCACCATCCGAACCCCCATTCATCTCACTCCCACCCCCATCTTCATCTTCCTCATCATCATCTTCCTCCTCCTCATCTTCCTCCTCCACTACTGGGTCTGGGTCGATCTCAGGTTCAACCACCTCCTCCTCTTCCTCCTGTAGGACATTCATGCATGTTGGGTTTTGGGCATGTGTCTCAGTTACTTCGCACGCACATACTCAGTTTTTACCTCTCCGTCCTCATCCTCGGCCAGTTCAAAGTGTATGTCATCTGCTGGTTCAGTCTCCCTGTTGGGACAGGGTAAACCACAGTCACAATGTCAGAGTATGCCGAGTATTGTACCATTAAAACACTATTGATAAATGAAATAGACAGGAAAGCCTTACACTGTGTCATGGAGGGCTTCAGAGTGCAACGTAGAAGAACTGGACACATCTGTCAGAAAAAATACAAATGTTCAGTATGTAATAAAAATAATGTGGCTTTTTGCTTGTAAAGACAAAATTGCGTCCCTCATGTAGTTTCTTTGCCCACTTATATTGTCACTTTGCCATAGCAATGTGTTGACAACATCCACCATAACGAGACATGCAATTCCCAAACTCCCCAGCAGGTGGCAGACAGACCCATCTCCACATGAAACAATGCCGTTTAAATATCACACAACACATTACTCTAAAACATTCACAAATGCACAACTTTGTCATGTAATTCACTAAGCCTGTGAGTACATGCAGGAGATAGAGAGAATTGACAAGGCTGGGGCTGGGGACGTGGGCAGGTGTGAGCACAGCACAACAGTCTGTCTGGGACCGTACTGTAAACTCACCAGGGAAGATAAACTGCTGTCTATGCTGAAAGTAGCAGGCAGCTTAGGGAAAAGACAGGGAAGAACCAACAAGCATGGAGTGGAGAGAGAGACTCTGGGTTAGAGTAGCCGTTAAAATAACCCCAGTCACTCCCACCCCCCTGAGGAGTGGTATTAATGCAGAGAGGGAGAGAGAGGGAGGACGACCACTCCTGCCCGGCCATTCCATTCCACGTTTAACGTTCAACATTCGCTAAACAGGAAATGTGACTCAGGGAGACCTTCTGTGTAATCAAGAACACAATGCAAGCATGCGCTTTGATAGTGGGAGTATGCTGGCTTATTTTTGTGCAGTGGACATGCTTGTGTGGTTAAGTGTATATCAATTTGTGTGTTTGCATGTGTGTATATTCATTTGTGTTTGCATGTGAGAGAGTGTGAGAGAGAGAAAGGGAGGCACTCCAGGTGATTGTGTGTATTTGTTGAGGTGATTGTGTGTATTTGTTGAGGTGATTGTGTGTATATTTTGAGGTGATTGTGTGTATATGTTGAGGTGATTGTGTGTATTTGTTGAGGTGATTGTGTGTATATGTTGAGGTGATTGTGTGTATATGTTGAGGTGATTGTGTGTATATGTTGAGGTGATTGTGTGTGTTTCTGTATTTGCATAGGCGTGTGAGTGACGGTCAGGGACCTACCTGGGAAGTGGAAGCGGTTGTCCCGGTGGACCTTGGGCGAGGAGTTGGGGGGCGGGGTGGCACTGGGAGGGTTCTGGAAAGGGGCAGGGGAGGAGGGTGTGGAGGAGGTGGTGGAGGATGGGTTACTACTGGAGTCCAACTGGTTCAGCGCAGGGGGGTGATCCTGACCGAAGGAGAAGAAGAAATACACACTGATCAGAGTCAATAACACACTTGTCTGTCCTAACAGCACCATGCAAATCATTATCATCAAAGGTGTGATGTAATATCCAATATCTACCTTTTTGGTGATGGCCTTTGGCAGTGTGCCAAACTGTGGTGTCTCTAATGGCCGGTCCACAGGGTTGTTGATGTCAGACGGCACAGACTCAGTCCTCCGTATTTTGGTGACTGGAAAGAAGAGATTGGGACCATTACACTAATGCTTGTTGAATAAAAATGGGTAAACTATGAATCCATGGATGAACATGAGAAGAAAGAAAGGGCTTACTTGGCAGGAAAGAGATTCTGCAGGAGGGAGCTTCTTTAGTACATTTGTTATGGCACTTTAACCTGCAGACAGGAAACCACCAATCAGAGAACAGTAGAGAACAACTGATCACCAAAAGAAGATGAAGTTGTATTTTTTTTGCATCGTAGAGACACCAGAACAATCCAACACCAGAACATCTCAGAGACTCCTCCCTCTCCTTACTCCACTCACCTGCAGTGTTTACACTTCACACCAAACATCATGTTCTTCTGACAGACCTGACATGTCTGGGACAGCCACGACTTGGTGGAAAATCTTCACACAGAATCCTCAATTACTTAAACCATCAATCCTTTTTTGCTCTATATACTGTGGATTTAAAGTATATTTTACATTTGTATCATGGTAGTCTCTGGCCTAAAGGTGTATGACATGAGGTAGTTGCCAACCTGTGAGTGACGGCCAGGCCTATGTCTCTCCTCACTGCCTGTGGGGAGCCACGGTGCAACCCCATGTTATCTGGAGAGAGAGAGAGATGTCAAATGAACCTAGACAGAGGAGGATTTGCCTAAAAAGGAAGTATTAGCACAAATAGGGCAATTTATTTATGAAGTTTTGTGGCTACTATCAAAATGAAATCACTGGTGTTTAGGGAATTGCCAAATGTTTTTACTTTTCCCAAAATTCCCAGGATTTCCAGAAATAACCCGCTGGAAGACTCCTGGAAATTCCCAGAACTTTGCAACCCAAGTGTTGAGGTTGCTTACAACTTGCCACACTATGTGCCAGTCCAATGAAAAATATTTACTGTTCATTTTACAAGTTAAAGCAAATTTGTGTGAGACCTAATGACGTTGGTTTGGTAGGTGAATCTCCTACACATGAATCATTATGGACGAATACACTATGTGCCAAACCAATGAAAAACATTTACTGATCATTTTACAAGTGAAAACGAATTTGAGTGAGACCTAATGACGTTGGTTTGGTAGGTGACGCTCCTACACATGAATCATTACAGACACGAAACGGCACGCATGCAACTGCACGCACACGACTTTGTGGGAGTGTTAGATTTCTCTCTAAGCTGTCGAATGAATTGGAAGAGTAATGTAATTTCTCTAGAAGCGATGGAACAGAAAACGCTCCCTCCCCCACATCACAGCACTCAGATGGAACAATCCCAGCAATCTACTGACAGAAACTCTTGAGCCAGACTGGGACGGCTACTGTGACCCTACAGCCAGCTACTGGGAAATACATTCGGCTCTTTACAAAGAGCACACATACAAACGGTCTATTTCATCTGAGTAATTCACCATGCATTTACCAATCTATTTCAGTGAAGATTCCTTACATATAGCCTAAATTGGGGTAAGTCTAAATGTATTTGTACTCACTCTTGAGGTGGGATGAATGCTCCTCCATCAGGGTAGGGGTACCAGGTAGGGTGTAGGGGGTGGGGGCAGGGGCGGGGGTGGAAACCCCAGGGGTGCGGGCAGACCGGTGGGGGGAACGGGAGGGTGAGTCCTCACAGCCATTCCCATTGATCTGAACGTTGAGGAACAACTTATTCTTCTTTGCACACCTGAGGGGAACAAAGAACGCTGGGACGTCAGTACAGTGGCCCACTGCTGCCCTCACACCCTCATCTCAACACACAGTCAACACTGGATTACTCAATGACAATCCAAAATGGGCCTCCATACAGATCATCTTTCACCAGAGATAATTATTTAATGGCCATACTGTATGAACAATGTTATGTAAGTGTCAGAGAGGCAGGCAGGCAGGGTGGGAAGGGAGGCAGTAGCAGCATGCCTTGGCAGAGAGGAGATTCAGCAACACATATATTGAACATTTGAGTAATTTAGCAGACGTTCTTATCCAGAGTAAATTTTAGAGTTAAGTGCCTTGCTCAAGGACACAGACATCTTTTCACCTTGTTGACTCAGGATTTGAACAAGCAACCTTTCAGTTACTGGCCCACTGCTCTAACCACTAGGCTACCTGCTGCCATTTGGAGGACAATACAATTAAATAAAAAAGGCACACAGGGAAGACTGAGCCACACCCTCCACCACAGGGGAGTAGAGCTTAGCAGAGCACAGGCCAAAGGGCTTAGCATCCTCTTCCTGGTCAGGAATAAAGAGGGCTGATCCAGAAGCACACAGCCCCACTGCCTGCCCGCCTGCTTTCTCTGGGCTCCACACAGTGGAGAAGGCCACGTCTGTCTGTAACTCCCTATTCCGCAGCTCAAACTCATCAGTGTCCTCACATGCTAGGTCTGGGGTCATAGGGTATACTTCTATATACATGTACATAATGTATGTATCGTTAAGCTGTAGTATCAGTCCTGTTAAAGTACTTCTGTCTAGTCAGGTTTCATTATGGCTGAGCTTTCCATCACTAATGCAACATCATTACAAACAGGATATTACTGATATGCGTTAGTAAACTCAGAAAAAAAAGAAACAGACCTTTTTCAGGACCCTGTCTTTCAAAGATAATTTGTAAAAATCCAAAGATCTTCATTGTAAAGGGTTTAAACACTGTTTCCCATGCTTGTTCAATGAACCATAAACAATTAATGAACATGCACCTGTGGAGCGGTCGTTAAGACACTTAACAGCTTACAGACGGTAGGCAATTAAGGTCACAGTTATGAAAACTTAGGACACTAAAGAGGCCTTTCTTCTGACTCTGAAAAACACCAAAAGGAAGATGCCCAGGGTCCCTGCACATATGCGTGAATGTGCCTAAGGCATGCTGCAAGGAGGCATGAGGACTGCAGATGTGGCCAGGGCAATAAATTGCAATGTCCGTACTGTGAGATGCCTAAGACAGCCCTACAGGGAGACAGAATGGACAGCTGATCGTCCTCACAGTGGCAGACCACGTGTAACAACACCTGCACAGGATTGGTACATCCGAACGTCACACCTGCGAGATAGGTACAGGATGGCAACAACAACTGCCCGAGTTACAACAGGAATGCACAATCCCTCCATCAGTGCTCAGACTGTCCGCAATAGGCTGAGAGAGGCTGGACTGAGGGCTTGTAGGCAGGTCCTCACCAGACATCACCGGCAACAACGTCGCCTATGGGCACAAACCCACCGTCGCTGGACCAGACAGGACTTCACTGACGAGTCGCAGTTTTGTCTCACCAGGGGTGATCGTCGGATTTGCGTTTATTGTCGAAGGAATGGGGGATACACCGAGGCCTGTACTCTGGAGCGGGATCAATTTGGAGGTGGACGGTCCGTCATGATCTGGGGCGGTGTGTCACATCAGCGGACTGAGTTTGTTGTCATTGCAGGCAATCTCAACGCTGTGCGTTACAGGGAACACATCCTGCTCCCTCATGTGGTACCCTTCCTGCAGACTCATCCTGACATGACAATGCCACCAGCCATACTGCTCGTTCTGTGCGTGATTTCCTGCAAGACAGGAATGTCAGTGTTCTGCCATGGCCAGCGAAGAGCCCGGATCTCAATCCCATCGAGCACGTCTGGGACCTGTTGGATCGGAGGGTGAGGGCTAGGGCCATTCCCCCCAGAAATGTCCGGGAACTTGCAGGTGCCTTGGTGGAAGAGTGGGGTAACATCTCACAGCAAAAACAGGCAAATCTGGTGCAGTCCATGAGGAGGAGATGCACTGCAGTAATGAATGCAGCTGGTGGCCACACCAGATACTGACTGTTACTTTTGATTTTGACCCACCCTTTGTTCAGGGACATATTTTCAATTTCTGTTAGTCACATGTCTTGTTCAGTTTATGTCCCAGTTGTTGTATCTTATGTTCATACAAATATTTACACATGTTAAGTTTGCTGACAATAAACGCAGTTGATAGTGAGGATGTTTATTTTTTTTCTGAGTTTATGTGTGTTTATTAGGTACACTCATCTAGTACCCCCTTTACTTCCAGAACAGCCTGAATTACTTCGGGACATTCGGAAATGTCGGGAATGTTTCAGTTACTGCAGATTGGACGGCGGTACATTCAATCTGCCAACAGCCCGTTCCATCTCATCCCAAAGAGGCTGGGGACTGCGCAGGCTACTCAAGTAAACTGAACTTGCTGTCATTTTTTTTAAATTTTTTTTATTTCACCTTTATTTAACCAGGTGGGCTAGTTGAGAACAAGTTCTCATTTGCAACTGCGACCTGGCCAAGATAAGGCATAGCAGTGTGAACAGACAACACAGAGTTACACATGGAGTAAACAATTAACAAGTCAATAACACAGTAGAAAAAAGGTCATGTTTCAGGCAATGTTTTTACACTCCTCAATTGTCCAGTGTTGGTGATCGCGTGCCCTCTGGAGTCACTTCTTGTTTTGAGCTGATAGGAGTGTAACCCGGTGTGGTCATCTGCTGCAATATCCCATCCGTGACAAGGATTGACAAGTTGTGAGTTCCGAGACGCTGTTCTGTACACCACTGTTGTACTGCGCCATTTTTTGTCTTTTTGTGGCCCACCTATTAGCTTGCTTCCAGAACAGCACAAATCTTTCCTTTCTCCTTCGACCTCACACATCAACAAGCTGTTTTGGGCAACAGGACTGCCGCTGACTGGATGTTTTTTGTTTGTCCCCCATTCTCGTTGAACACTAGACACTGTCGTGCATGAAAAGCCCAGGAGGGTGGCTGTTTCTGAGATGCTGGATCCGGCGTGCCTGGCATTGACGATCATATCACGCTCAAAGTCGCTTAAGTCACTCGTTTTGCCCATTCTAATGTTCAATTGAACATTAACTGAATGTCTCGATGCCTGTCTGCCTGCTTTATATAGCAAGCTACGGCCACGCTTCCGTGAAGGGGGTGGTGTACTTAATAAACTGTATGTGTGTGTCTTGCCCTGCTTTGAGAATCAGGCCATAGAAAAAGCTTCCTGTTTTGGCATTACTCATTATCTCTGGGAATCTGTGGGGATTAGCTCTGGCCGTATACACATTAAGGCAGCAGCAGGCAGGATGTGGTGTGTGTGTGTGAGTACAAGTGTGTGTGAAAAGCCCTGCCCTTAAATGTCCAGTTGTAACATCATAATAGGGTGGAGGCGTGTCCTATATTCAACCCTGTTCCAAGATTTTGAGCAGTGTGGAAAACTGCCCAAACACTGGTCACGATGACCTCACACACGCAAGCAAAATTATTTTTTAGAAATGTCTCGACAAGGGGCCGACCATGATTACTCTAGGTAATAAAGGACTGGAAGTCACACACAAAGCCTAGGGCACGGGAACAGGAAGTTACCTACTTGTTGGTTGGCGGCTCCTCGATGCGGTTCCCCAGCTGGGACTCGTGGCTCTTGCTGCGGGTCAGGGTGATGTTGGGCAGAAGGTGCAGCACCTTGCGGGAGGGTGGCGGCGGGGTGCAGGGGGGCTTCAGCCTGTGGCGTCTCTTGGAGGGCGGGGTGAGGGGCGGGGTGGAGGTGTGCCCGTGGAGTCGCCCCTGTCGGGCGGCAGAGAGGGGGAAGGGGTCTGTGAAGGGGGTGTCAGCGTAAACGTATGCCCCGTGGGCCTCGGGACCAGGCATTGTAGACACGGAGAAGGACCGGGGATGGGCACAGGCGGTGCAGGGGGTGGAGGGAGTGGATGGGGTGGTGGGGGGCCGAGCTAGAGGAGAGGGGCTGTGGGGGCGCATTGGACCCCCCATCCCTCCCAACAGCTGGTCTGGAGGCAGCAGCAGAGAGCCACTTTCTCGACGGGTGGGCTCAGAGAACCAGGGCCCCCCATCCTCTCTTAGCTCTCCATCTATAGGGGAGACACAGAAAAGGGTTACAGACCTGTTAGTCATACTAGCACATTCCACCCCACAATCCCTTAACCTAGTGTCTTTTGTCCTACAACATAACCTTACCCTGGGTGGCAGCCTGCTGCTGCTGGCAGGGCTAATAGAGCAGAACCAGCCTGGCGCTGAGACTAATACTCAGTAAAACTCCACAGAGACAGGTCAGATCAGGCAGATTCTCCAAGGGACGGACAGACAGAGACAGCCTGCCTGCCAGCCAGACAGACACCCACCTGATTCAGTGGCGCTCTTCAGGCAGGAGAGGGCAGCGCTGAGCCTGGAACACTCCTCTAAACTGGAGCCCAGTCTCCTCATGGTCTCCCGCACATGAGAACCTGGCATCTGCAGCAAGGCATCCAAAGACAGCTTCACCGGCACCGCCTGGCGAGAAGAGCAGAGAGAGACAAGGTCAGGAGGAGATGAGTGATCAGTACCACCACACACTATCCAGTCGGACCTCTCCATACAGTACAACGTGATAGAGCACGGATAAATACAACATAACCACGGATAATTTTTTAAATAAAATAAAACATGTATACCCCTTTTTCTCCCCAATTTCGTGGTATCCAATTGGTAGTTACAGTCTTGTCTCAACCCAGAATCTCTGCAAGTCCAGTACGGACTCGGGAGAGGCCAAGATCAGGAGAGGCGAAGCCGAACTGCTTCTTGACACAGTGCCCACTTAACCCGAAAGCCAGCCGCACCAATGTGTCAGAGGAAACAACGTACACCTGGCGACCGTGTCAGTGTGCAATGCACCCGGCCCACCACAGGAGTCACTAGTGCGCGATGGGACAAGGACATCCCTGCCGCTGGGCCAATTGTGTGCCGCCCCATGGGTCTTCCAGTCTCGGCCGGCTGCGACAGAGCCTGGACTAGAACCCAGAAACTCTAGTGGCACAGCTAGCACTACGATGCAGTGCCTTAGATCACTGCGCCACTCGGGAGGCAGACGTATACATCTTACACTAGTATGCTAGTATCCAACTCGCCTATGCTAGACACAAAAGGTGATCGTTGTTCATTCTCATCAACCAAAGCCAGCCAGCACAGACAGATATCTATCTCCAGATATATCCACAGAGCAGGACAGGACAGGCCAGAACAAGAGCAGAGACCAGCAAGTACAGACTGACTGACTGACTGGCCAAAGCCCACTGGGTCCTTCCACCTAGAGGAGAGCAAAGAAACTCTGTCTTTGAACAAACGCTCCAACTTCTGGCTAGAAATAGACAGAGAGATTTGATTCCATTAGTTGGTGGTGGCACAGCAGAGTGACTGTGTTTGTGTCACAAACAGTACACACCATCCCTTCCCAGTAGTTTCTCTGTGCATCACTCACAGTCTACTTGTGCGCACTCCAATCCCCCACACAAATGAGAAATGAATGCAAAATGGTGAGAAAATGTATTCCATGGTCAATAGAACATAACTATTGTGGCAATAGTTTCGGAATTGAAATTATTCACAAGCCTGTGAGTTGTAGCCTGTATTGGTTTAGGACTTTCAGTCACCTTCTTGAAGTGTGTCATTCTAAAAGTGTGTACCTGGATATACATTACGCTGTCTAACATGAGTTGTTATGCCCGTACTTCAGACATACCTTTGTCCCTTCATCTATGGGTTGTCTACCCTCTATATGACAGCCTATTTTACCAGCCCCTGCCGACTCCCCGAACCACCCTATGTCTCAAAGGTGAGCTGTAACCAATAACTATGTCCTCAGGACAAGCCGTGAGCATGTGCACAAACACAACCAACACAGGTGCAACCAGGAGACATGACAATGAGAAGAGATTCACTAAAACAGCCGGGTCTAGTGCTTCAGGATCACCACTGG
This sequence comes from Oncorhynchus mykiss, assembly GCF_057628025.1. Taxonomy (NCBI): domain Eukaryota; kingdom Metazoa; phylum Chordata; class Actinopteri; order Salmoniformes; family Salmonidae; genus Oncorhynchus; species Oncorhynchus mykiss. Next base: position 25,919,176 of record NC_143033.1, on the reverse strand, counting down.
CACAAACCATCAGGAAACCTTCATCTAAACAAACAAACCCAACACTCTGCAGGCTGCCCAACACAGTCCTGTGTGAAATGACAATGTCCAATGAGCAAAAGATAGTGGCACACTGCTGAAAATTGGATGCTCTAACAGCAGGAAAAGCCATGTTATTTCTGTACCATTTTAGTTTAAAAAAAATTCTGCCTCCAGAAAAGAAATAAAATTACAACCGGATAAAACACGTTTGATTTTAAATATACTTACTGAATTATTGAGCTGTAGCTTTGTTTACATACTATGGGGAAGAGTTAACAAACTGTAGATGAAGAGATCTACTCATTCCAGCGAGAGGAATCCACTACTTCCACAACCCTCAAGTCACACACCACGAATAACCCCACTATCCAGGCATCTCTCCCTCCCTCTTAGCCAAGCCATTCTCTCCCTCCCTCTTAGCCAAGCCATTCTCTCCCTCCCTCTTAGCCAAGCCATTCTCTCCCTCCCTCTTAGCCAAGCCGTCCTTCCCTGCCCCTCCCTCCGTTCCTCCTCTCCCTCCCCCTCTCCTTGCCTCCTCTAGTACAGGTATAGCTACACAGCTCAGTCAGTCTGTGAGGTAGCCAGAGACACAGAGAGAAGAGGTGATACTGAGGACCTGGCTGGGTTGGGGTAAGTGTGTGGGTGTGACTACAGCGGGCTACAGTCCGCCTTCTCCCCATAAAGTGCTGATGTCAGCCTGGCTACTCCAGGGTCTGTGACTCACTGGCCAGGTCTAACCCTCAAGTTCAACACAGGTGTGTTCACAGAGTCAGGAGGAGCCCCTGCTGGCCTGAAGCACATTGTGTGGATGGGAATGAACCCTGTAACCTTACAGAGCTAAAACCATTGTGTAACCAGCCTCAACAAGCTAAGAAGATATTTCTGGAAATTCTGTATCTGAGACAAGAAAAGACTCCTTTTCCATGTAACAAAAACCATTTGCAATTCTCGGATATGTTGGGTCTGGGTTACATTGACGTGTAGAAGCAGGCTCACCCAGTTGGATGGCTTCCAGGAGCGCTGTCACAATGAGGCTTTTGGCATTACTTTCAATTAAGACCATAAGATACACACAGACCTGCAAGAGACTTGATATCCACCGATTGGCTGGTTATGTAACATGATGTAAAGCCTTGCTTGTTAGGCTAGTGGCCAATCTTCAAAAAGGGCTTTAGCTTTTGAGATACTCCAACCTGTTGTATAACAAGTGCAACCATGCTTTTCCAGATCTCCAGATCTCTTCCAAAGATAAATGGATGATCGTATAAAAATATTTTACTGCAAAAGTGGTTAAATTTGGGAGGAGGCACACAATAATTTGGAATAAGAGAAGTCATTTGTCTGCACTACCTACACAAACAAACAGCTTTAGAATATCTTACATTTTAGACATTTAGACCTGTAAACACACAGATACAATAGGCAGAAATATCAACTGCTAATTTTTATGACTCATGTAAATGTACATTTTTGGTAGTTGTTCAATAGATCACTTTTCAAGTCAAATTTGCTCTCATTCAGTGCTGTATGGTCTAGCCTGACAAAAATGCATACTGTTACACATGTTTTTGATGTAGTGGCTGTAGAGCCTCACAGTGGAGGTGTCATAATACCCATAAAACCTAGTGTTCAAACAGGGAAATGGTTCCAATCGTTTATACACCATTCATTTTTCCCATACGGAATTTTAGAAACACTTAAGTAAAGATTTATTACCCTGGCGTGAAGTTTTGATAACCATAAAAACCTCTCTCGCACAAGGTGAACATTGGATTGTTCCGGGGCACTTTTATCCTGTTCGGATTGAGCTGGCACATTGCTTCTTCCAGACAATCATGTCCACCATCCTGCTTGTCTGCCCAGTGGTTTCTGTATATTTTGACTGGGTGATAGTTATGGTGTAAGGGTGAATGCAACCACACAAGTGCATGAGGCAGGAGTTCATTATAATGAACCAACACAACCTGACACTCATTGACAAGAAATGCTATCAACTTATAGGGAGGGTCTTCACATGTCATAGGAATTGCACCTCTCCAATGTCAATGCCACCCTGAATCTTCCAGAACTGTCCTTGATAGGCCCACTCCACCATCAGTCATCCCCTCAGGCAATTACTAGAGACAAAGACACCACGGAACTGGACTGTCACGTCAGGAGGCCATTCAACATATGCCGTCTGGAAATTGATGGTGTGCATTGTCCTCATATGTACCCATTTGGCTACCAACCATGGCTGGCCAGCCCATGTGACACCTGAACTGGACTTATGTGAAGAATGAGCTCTCATGCTGAGGTGACTCATGCATTGGTCTGGGAAACTGCAGCAATCACAACATCCATATAAGTACATTTATGGCAAACAAGAGGCACCTTAGGATGGTAAAACTTGCTGTATGTGATCATTTATGCTGGCCGGGGATTGACTGTGAGATACAGTAGTGGTCTTTGTGCACCATGCTCGATCAGCTCCACCTCCTCTGCAACCCTTTAACTGCCCATCAAAGCCCAGGGATCATCTTCAGATGTACAGTTGAAGTCGGAAATGTACACACACCTTAGCCAAATACATTAAAACTCAGTTTTTCACTATTTTTTACATTTAATTCAAGTAAAAATTCCCTGTCTAAAGTCAGTTAGGATCACCACTTTATTTTAAGAAGGTGAAATGTCAGAATAATAGTAGAGAGAATTATTTATTTCAGCTTTTATTTCTTTCATTACATTCCCAGTGGGTCAGAAGTTTACATACACTCAACTAGTATTTTGTAGCATTGCCTTAAAATTGTTTAACTTGGGTCAAACATTTTGGGTAGTCTTCCACAAGCTTCCCAATGTTGGCCCATTCCTCCTGACAGAGCTGGTGTAACTGAGTCAGGTTTGTAGGCCTCCTTGCTCGCACATG